>NC_058522.1:219462050-219762050 GCF_904849725.1 Hordeum vulgare subsp. vulgare
TATAGTTTGATCTGATTGGGTAGATTTCAACACCAAGGTGGAAAGAAATCCTTGAGGAACAATGTGAAGGTTTAGTTTCCGAAATTCCTCATGGCGAAGTGGTTGGATTTGTTGTAACATCAGGTTGTTACAATAAGACTTACGACTTAGTGTATCACTCATGACATCGGCTTTCCCCGGTGTGTATGTTATCCCTAAGTCATAATCTGTAATCAACTCAACCCATCGTCTTTGCCTGATACTCAAATCTGGTTGGGTGAAGATATACTTAAGACTTTGGTGTTCAGTGTAAACTTCACAACGACTACTCAAAAGGTAATGTCGCGAGGTTTTCAGTGCATGGACTACAGCTGCAAGCTCTAGATCATGTGTTCGATAATTATCCTCATGTGGACGCAACTGTCGAGATGTGTATGTAATCACCTGATGTTAATGCATGAGAATGCAACCTAATCCTTGTCGCGAGGTGTCACAATAGATAACAAATTCCTTAGAAAAATCTGGTGGTACAAATACGGGTGCAGAAGTGTCACACCCTGTTTTTACCTTACTTCAAATGTAGCCTTTTCAAAAATATGTGTTTATTAAAAATAATTAAGCAAGTGCTATGAGTGACATGATTGCCATTGTTTGAATGTATGCTTGAGTGAGTGCATCCAAAAACAACATTTTTATAACATGATATTTCCAAAAAGATCCTTTTCTCATTTTTGACTATTTCAAAACCTTGCTTTGGGTTTGCACTACAAGTCCCTGATTTCAAGGGAGTGCCTTCACCCAAAGATTATATTTTGGTTTTAGCACTATTATAACTCTCCAATATCATAAAATAATTATTTTATAAAATATTTTTCTGTTTTATTTGCATGTCCTTTTGTCAAGGCAGAAATGATATTTCCGAATGGAAAATTATTTTTCCGCCTTAGAAAAATCTGAGAAACTTTGGGGATACTTAGAGGACATATATTTTCCATACATAAGATTTTCAACCCCTATTTATGTTCAATTTACTTGAGCAAATACTTGAAAACCTATTCTGTCTGTTTTGACCTTTTGAAATATTTCCAATAAATTCCAAGAAAATTCTAGCATGCTTTCGAAGCTATATTTGGTGGCCATGCCAAATTGCACCTCATTCCAACGTGGTTTGGTTCACCAAATAATCCTAAAACCTTCTCTGTCCAGAATCAAGTTGAGGCAACTCGACATAGAAAAGTTTGTCCAAATGGCTTGAAACTTTGTAGGAGCGCTCAACACGCCATATGAGGAGACCCTGCCAAAAATTGGTTTTGTGGGGATTAATTTGCCCACATTCCCTTTTGAAAGGACATAAATGCCCATTTGGGGGTGAATTCAAGTTTGTGCTGCCAAACTTGTCCAATGGAGCTCAAATTTGGTGGAGGATCCTATTTTTACATCAGGCGCAATCATGTTAACTTTCGACAGCAGTGGTGAAGGTTAGCTACCCCAAACACTTGTCGAACACCTTCTGCGAGCATGGTCAAACAACACTTATCACCCTCTACACCCACTCCCTTTCCATTAAACTCTTAGAGTAAGGTGCCAACACCACTCATCAACTGCAGACGAGTGGCCCCTCCTAAGTTCCAAGCAGGTAAGCCAAAATCTTCATTTTAGTCTCTGGTTCAAGGCTGACAGCTCCTTTTTAATTACCTCCTTTGACCAGCAGTGAAATCCTCGGCTCTCAAACGGCTAAGGAGCATCTAACCCAACCCTCGGACACGCCAGACATAGCCAAAGCACCCAGAGCGCGCCAGCATGCCGTGGCCTGCCAAAACTGCGCTCTGGCATGCTACAGGGCGCACCCGAGGCAAAGGAGGCCAGCCCCGGCCGATTCTCACCTCCCCTAGATGACTCTCTGTGTCTCCGACAACCCTCCTGAATATGGGCAGCCTCAGGGCCCCTTCTCCCCCTCTCTGCTAACCAGGGCGACGCGTGTCCGCGCATGCCAGATTCGGTCAGAAGAGTGCGGCCCCGCAGCACGCGTGCACTGAGTCTCCTCCATATCTCATTGAGTCACTGGGGTCCTAAACCACGTCCGCGAAACTGTGGTATCGGCCCCGAGCTCTCTCTCCCTCTCCTACAAGCCACGCTAAAACCACCGGCTCTCCCCACTCAGTGCATCATTGCTGGCCTATAAATAGGCCTTCCCCTTTGCTCCAGCTCCTCACACTACTCCTCCAAACCCTCAATCAAGTACCTAGCCACCCCATTCGAGCACAAAGAGCTCCGGTGCTCGAGATCAACCGAGGCCCCGTCGCTTCAGAGCTTCATCGATCTCGGGCTATAGGCCAGCTCTCGTGCTCCTCTGACCTCCTCCATGACTGTAGTGAGCTCAGGGAGCTTCTTCACCTCTTCCCCGAGCATTTCCCTCTCTATAGCACCCTTCTCCTCCATCTCTCGAATCGGCTCCGCCGTGGCCTCGTCGTCGCCGGTGACCCACGGCATCCCCGTCGTTCCTTCGACCAACAGCACGTGGGCGGCGATGTGCCGGTTCCATTCCTACCATCGTTGGGACATGAGGGCATCGTTATCGCCGCTGACGTGCCTCCCCTCCCCTCCGTCCCCAGGAAGAAGACGACCCCGACACACATGCCCCACCTGTCTGTGGCCAGTCTCTCCCCTCTCTCCTCTGTCTGTCGCTGACCGCAGGAGACCGCACGTCAGGTTTGAACCCAACGGCGCGTGCGCCTGGCTGCTCGCCGGCTAACTGGTCGGTTGGCGAGTTGGTCCGGCCCAGCCACTGGCCGAGCCACGCCAGGCTGAGCCCCCCTTTTCTTTTTGTTTTTAATCTGTTTTTAAAAGCTTTTTGTAGAGTTTATTATTTAATCAAATTTAATTATTGTTTCCACCACAATTCTTCTAAAAATGTGTAGAATTTAATAGAGCTATTATACTAATTTTTATGAAAACTTTTCTGCATAGTTATAATTAAAAGGCTCATTTTTATTATTTTAGCTCGTGTTAATTGGCTTAAAAATTAAAGTGAGTTTGTGCTCTGTTTGTGCTGTGTTTTTTGAGTGAGCTACTTATTTTATTACTATTATTATGAGAATAGATTCCACGTTCGATGAAGGAGTTGGACCCGAAGACCCTGAAGACACCGGATACCTAGCTGATCAAGGCAAGTAGTCTTTTAACCATGTTTGAGCAAAATATTTATTGCATGACAAGTAGATAAATTATTTTCGTTGCGTATGATCATGAGTATTCGGTAAACCATCGATATGGTGTTACGATGGCTCCTCTGGAGCACTTGCATTTGAGCATGATCCTACCACCTATGAGGGTCACAGTTTTATTATGTTGACAAGTAGGTAGTAGTGCTACACATAGTAGAAGCATATGCATGATGATGGTAAAGTTGATATATAAGGTTTACGAAAACCCCCTCGGTTACCACTAATGCCCGAGGGTGATGATGAGTTAGGTGGACACTTATGAAGAAGTGGTGCACCGGCTATATTTGGTGTGAGTGGTTTCGGAAAGAGGATTAGATTTATGATGTGTCGACCATTCCCAACCTTACATGTGCGACCACGTTACCCCTTTATGGGACGGGGCTTTGTTGATTACTTTGGTTGGTGCTAGCAAAGAGCCACATTACTAGTGGTGGGGGTGATATGTGGTCACTATCGTGACGGGGTCGTACCAGGTAGGTTGACTATGTCGTTTTTACGTGTTCCGGGCACACTGTTGGTCCCCGCGTGTATGATACAGTCCAGTGTTGGTGCTCGTAAGATGTACATCATGTGGGCTGGGTACCAATGGAGTGGAACTCTTTGTCTAGTATCGACAGGGGAAAGGCAATGATCGGGTACTTACCTCGGGTATGTTATATACCGCGAGTCGTGGATGACACAGAATTTTCCATCATACAACCTCTGCAGAGTGTAAAACTATTCGAATAGTCGTGTCCACGTTCAAGGACATTTGAGTAATCCTGCTTAAACTACGTCTAGTCGTTTCCGCATAAACCAAGTGTGTGTGTGTGTGTGTGTGTGTGTGTGTGTGTGTGTGTGTGTGTGTGTGTGTGTTCATAGTGTGATATGAAAGAGTTGATATGAACAAGTTTGGTGACTTGGCATATCGGGTGAACCTGAAGTGTTCAGCCCTCAGCAGATATCTTGATATCTGTAACCTGTTCTTCTAAATACCATCTAGCTTATGATGTATATCCATACCCGTCTATGATCATGTTTATTTACATTCAAAGCTTGCTTTCTGCTAACACTGCATATCACTTATTATCATACCAACTGCATTATCCATATCATGGGCTGTTTGCGAGTACATTCAAAGTACTCACTGGCTTGCCAATGGTTATGTTATTGACCAGACATGGAAGAACTAGAGTTCGGAGAAGAATTCTTCATCGGAGATGGACACGCGAACAAGGACGCTTCCCAGTTAGAATGCCTCTTGGTGAAGGGTGAAGGCATGGGCTCCCGTTTATTTCCAAGATTTCCGCTAGTTGTTGTATCGGTGTGATTGCCTTATGGTCCCTACCTATGTGAGACTTGACCATGATGGTCATTTGTTCTATCAAACAATATGTTGGATGTAAGACTCTTATTATTCAGTATATGTGTGTTCGGTGAGTATTGATCTCTGGTATCACTGAGCACGTTCATTCGGTGATCTCGACTCGTAAGTCGGGGTCCCCACAAGAAGTCAGGCGTCTTTTCAGTTCCTGAAAATCATGCTCGAATTGTGGGGTCCACTAGAACTTTTTATCTTTCTTATGGAGTTCATTTAGAGGCTTTGCAACCATGGAGAAGTTCTTGACAAAGCAGCGACAATACCTCGCTAGACCAAGAAAACTCCTTACTTGCTTAACCGATTTAGGTTGAGTCCAATCAAGGACAACTTGAACTCTCTCGGGATTTATAGCAATAGCCTTACCAAGGATTATGTGGCCTAGATAGGTAACTTCTGGTAACTAGAATTCACATTTGGAGAACTTTGCATAAAGGCGGTGCTCTCAAAGTTTCATCGATACCAGCCTTAGATGCACAACATGTTCCTGTTTGTTCTTCTAGTAAATGAGTATATCATCGAGGTAAACCACGACGAATTTACCCAAGTACTCCATGAAGATTGAATTTGTCAAGCGAGAGAAGGTGGTTGGGGCATTTGTTAAACCGAAGGACATGACGGTGTACTCGTATTGGCCATAACGAGTGACAAAGGCCGTTTTTAGAATGTCCCCGTTCTTGATTTTGATTTGATGGTAGCCCAACCTCAAATCCATTTTCGAAAATATTGAGGATCCAGCGAGTTGATCATACAGATTGTTGATCCTGGGGAGTGGATACTTGCTCTTTATGGTGACTAGGTTCACTGGTCGATAATCTACAACCATCTGATATGTTCCACCCTTCTTCTTGACGAAGAGGAGAGGACAAGCCCAAGGAGAAGAGCTAGGACAAATGAAACCCTTATTCAAGGCATCATCTAGTTGTTTCTTAAGTTCTGCTAGCTCTATGGGTGCCATCTTGAAGGGTCTTATGGCTATTGGGTCAGTTCCTCGGACAAGATATATCACAAACTCTACATGTCTATCGGGTGGAATACCTGGCAGTTCTTCTGGAAAGACAACCAACAAATCACGGACTACCTAAATATCTTCATGCTCTCGGAGAGGCCTGGCATTGAGAGAATAGAGTTGGCGATTGGCAACTCGAGTTGAGACATTAACTATCTCACCCGATGGATGTGTAAGCTAAACATTCCTAGTGTGCATATCAATCTTGGCATAATGAGGTGACATCTACTCCATACTCATGATGATATTGATATCTGAATATTTAAGGGATATCAAAGAAGCTAGGAAGGATAGCCTATCCACAAGAATTCCATTGTCATGGCTCACTCTAGAAGTTTGTCATTTGGATCTAGAACTCTGAACTACTAATGGAGTGGGCATATCATGAAATAACATGTTATGCCACTATGCATACCTTTCAGAAATGAATGAATAAGATGCCCCGGTATCAAAAAGAACAGATGTTGGATGACAATTGACAACAAGCGTATCCAGAATGACGTTAGGACCATCAGAAGCTTCTTCAACTGAGATGTGATTCACACGTCCACGTGCTGCGGTCGGCTTCACATGAAATGCCTTGTCTGGTTTGCCATGGAGAGTAGTCTTACTAGGTTGGTTGGAAGCATTGTTCTTCGGGTAGTCAAGAGTGTAGTGACCTAGCTCTCCACATTTATAGCAAATCACTAGGTTGGTCATGGTGCAGAAGTGGCAGCTGGACCACCATATGTCTTGGCTATAGGGTTGGTCTGATTTGCACGAGGCGCGTTATAGGATAACCTCGTTGTATACCTTGATGGCAGCGAACTGTTTGGGGCCCACAACTGGCACTTTTGATATCCAGAGCCGTATGAGGAAGCGAAGTCACGAGAGTGCTTCTTGGTTCCTTCATAATATGTCTATCCAGTTTTAGCATTGATATCTTTGTTGACCAGAGCTTGGAAACTAGCATATTCATGTAAGGTCAAGTCACTACAAAGCTCAGGGATTAGTCCCTTGCGGAAACTTGCCTGCTTCTTGGTGTCAGTTGATACCTCTTCTGGCACAGAGAGGGCGAGGTCTCCAAACTCACGGTAGTAAGCGTCCATAGTTAACTTTTCCTGGGACGACACGTGCTAACTGTGCCAAAGATGTGCACAGACGGGTGCGAGTAGCATAAAGCTCCAAGCAAAGAGCACGGGCATCACGGTCCCTGTTCTCTAACATTTGTGTGGTAACCTCCAGCAACGGATTCTCCAGAGAAGAATCATAGTTGGCTCCACTAAGATATCCCTCTTCTCGTGGCTAAGAGGCTCGAATATAGCAAAACTCCGTGTTTTGTATCAATGCATGATTGACTCTCATAATGGTAATCATCGAATAAGAGGCATCCTAGACGACAACATCGATGGTAACCGCCAATCCATAAGACAAACGAATCAGCTGAGCACTTCTAGGGTATGATGGATATACCCTAACAATACAGAAGTACTGACTCTCATTAAAATCCTGGTACTGCTCCTCCAGTGTGTACTCGGGGTACAAGCGGTAACCGGTCACTAACATCACTCTAACCAACATGGCCGTGTGACACGATACATCAATGCACCTTGTCAAACGGACCATCTAGAGGGAGGGATGAGGAAGCATATGAAACAGAGAATAATGCAAATGCGTTAGAGCTCCTAGCAAAAGTCGAGCAGCATTACGGCTGATAATGCTCAAAAACAATTTTGAGACATCCTATAAAAGATTGGATAGCATAACCATTCAACTTTCAAGGTCAAGGTTCCATAGTCAACTATTTTTTACACACACAGATACTTGAAAACAATTTTCCCTACAAGTCTACGAAGTAGTAACACATGATCCTAAGAGCTAGATAAGAAGCCTAGTTCTTAATCCACATAGAAAATATGAGGGTGTCTCAGAATTGGATGACTTGAGAAGAGAAGTAAAAAGAGCCTTATGTTCCCATGCACAATCAATTCCCTTGCATAAGTAAAGCATTTCTAGACTCGACTTCGACCAGTTTGGGTTGGTAATCCTAGAGTCAGTCAAGTTGTAATACCAATGTTGTCGGGCCCCCGATCCAAAGTCATAAGAATCTAACATGTAACCCATCACATCACTTTGCGGTCTCAGGCATGGTTATCCCCACGACTGCCACCTTACCTTGGTCAGGACCATTTGCGTCTTTTGACTCACGTTTGTGAATATGTTGCTAGCATTCAAATATCAAAGAACCTGGGTCGACATAAATAGTTACAAAATCCAAGTGGCACATCTGTACAGGGACAAACATACATAACCCAGCAATGCAGGTCTCGGTGAGCAACTGCGTGTAGATGAGTCGTAGCAAGCTACACGGACTCTGTTACACATGTGATATTTTCTCAAGGGGGTAGACACAACAACAAAGAAGGATACATGTCAGTCAATCAATGTGTCCGGAGCAGTAGCAAGCTACCAAGGCTTAGTGGAAGCACAAAGAGGCATTTACCTGTAAAGAGTACTACTCAAAGCACAGAACTAGGATTTGAATCCCATAGATACCGTTGCACGTCACACGTACGCATGACATGCCCGATATGCATAGATACAACAATGGCATCAAGACATACCTATACAACATCACAACATTTATTTAAAAGGCTCAGAAGAGCCTTGCATAATATGTTCATACAGGTAGGGGTCTCATGACCCAGCACACAAGTCATACAAGCAAGTTTTACAAACCAAGCGGAAGCATAAGGCTGTCTGAGTAAACACAGTGAAAGCATAAAAGAGGCGCACAACCTGACCACATATAACCCTTCCCAAGGGTTCAGGATCATAGCTCGGATACCAGCTGCTCTGCTTCGTCAACGTCTTGATAAAACCCACCTGAATGATCATGGGTGTCATCTGCAACAGTAATTAAGCAAACACGAGTACAAAACTACATAGGAAGACTTTAAATCAGATCTAACTAGTCATCCATATGTATCAACAAGGGGAGTTGTGGAGTTTCCTGTAGCAAGCCATCTTTGACTCTCGGCTAACCTGTACAATGACTACGAGTACTTTTGAACAAGTTTGAGAAGGCATACACGAGTCCACTATCACCACAACAATACACTACCATGGATTCTTTCCCGTCTTCCTACGAGAATATCATCCATGGTGCTCACACTTGGCTTGATACTTTTATGAGTAATCATTAAATTAATCTATGAATAACTTATGTTTTGAAGTAGTCCATATCCGAGAACGCGACTATTCAAACTGATTAAATCATCCTGTTGGGGTGTACTTCTTCGCAAATGCTCTCGCCACTAATCACCAAGTCCACATTATGCACCTCGGCAACCTTCAAGCAGAACCACAGTGAGGGAGTAGGCCACAACCGTTAACCACACAAGCACCTAGGTTTATCGCCTATTTGAGACTGAACCCGCACGAAAATCTGGACGAAGTTTCCGGTACAGCCTCAAACGATGTGCGCATGGTTCCCAAGCCCACCATTCGGGTGCCACTTGGTACATCGTGCCACGTGCCTACCGCGTCATAGGCCACCCCTAAGGCCAGCGCTATTCATGGCCCCCGGCATAAGCTACAAACACCAGAAACTACTTGCAACTCCTAGACAGAGTACGAGGAGATTAATAAGCCGAGCGAGCTTGGACCGCCCGGAGCCCAATGTGTGGTAGTAGCTAGTCTTGGATCACATACACGAAACTTAGTTCCTAAGAGAGGTTCCAGTGAGACAACCCGCCATGTACTCCTACACAACCTCTCATCGATACCTTTACAAAATCAGGTTTGACACTTAACCTTTGTCACTAGAACACATTCATTTCACTCCGGCTCATCACCTAGATGAATCCGACCTGACACAACTCTAAGCATAGCAAGTAAAGGCATATCATTGCTCAAGCATCTACCAGGTATGCTAGGTTGCATGGTTTAGCTATTTACTGTGACAATGACAGGTCATGTAGAGGAATGGGTTCAACGATCGATACAAATAACAGTTGCCATGTTGTTTCCTAATGCAATAAATGAGAGTAGGAGCAGGAGCATGGGATTGTATCAGAATGTTCCAAAGGAGTGCTTGCCTTGTTGATCAACATTAAGAAACTCTTCTTTGTTCGGATACTCATAAGTATCGTGCGGAGCAGAGCCTACCGCAATACAAATAAGGTAACAATCAATACAAAACAAGTGCAACAATATAATGCATGATCATGGCATGATAAAATGAATTGAATGATGTAATGCAACTAGCACTAGATTTAAAGGAAGTTGGTTTGAACCTAGAGTTCAAATTCAAACTCCACATATGGTATTTCAAATACCTTTTAATTGATTTGACCTGACCAACAGGTATAACTTGGTCTAGAATGGATGATAATAGTAGCCATGGATTCCATGGATTGTTTTGATAATTTTTCATATATAATTAATTCCGAGGTGAGTGACAAATTATTTTCTATGAATTTTCAAAGTTTTAAGGATTTCCTAGAATTTCCAGGATTATTTCTAAATAGGAAATAGATTAAATGCGTGAGCATTGCATCAGCATGACCTCAGCAGGTCAGCTGGTCGTTGCGAGGTCAAACCTGATGAGTGGGGTCCACTCGCTAGTGACCCAATTACTAAAACTAGTTAATTTAACTCCTAATTTCCATTAGAAGGGTTGGGGCCACTAGTCAGTGACCCATTATGCTAATTAATTAGGTTAGATTAGTTAGTGACTAAACTAAAGTTAGACCAAGCTTGGCCCCACCTGTAAGTCACCCACGGGGGTAAAGCCCATCATCAAACAGGGGATAGCTCATCGGCGTTAAGCCGCCGACGACCACAAACATGATGGAGGACTTAGGTTTCTAATACAGGCGACCAAATCGGAGGAGGTGGGCATCTAAAAAATGGGCTCTCGTGCACACATCCATTGGGACAAACCCCAAGGGGTGAGGTTGCCGGAAACGTCGCTGGTGACAACCTTGGCAGATGCTGGAGATCGAGCATCATCTGGGTCGATGACACAAGGCGCAAACAAGCAAAAACTAAGCACCTACGGCATCCACGAGGCCTCACGATCTCATAGGTGGCCGCAGGTGGACCTGAGGAGCACCGGAGCATCGTCGGTGATGAGATCCCGCGGCGGAGCTCCTTGGGCATCGACGAAATCGACGTCTATAACTAGTCATCGACACCGATAGGAGGGTGAATGGACCCAGGGGCTCATGAGGATCTCGTAGCCATTGAGATATTGCTCGGTATATCGAGAAGGGTAAAAAAATTCAGGAAGACCACCGAATGTGTTAACGAACCCAATAAGAGCCACGTATCTCGTTCTGAGAACACGGGAGGTTTGTTCAAACTTCCGGCAGGATAATCGCAAAGTTACACTCGCGGCCACGAGCGGTTGACAGTTGGACCAACACTTATGAGGAGCACTCGCCTAGAGATTGATTAATTATCCAAGGGGTAGGTATGCCCTATGCATTTTTATTAAGTTGTTTAGCAAATGGAATACCAATGTTTGGTCTTGCAAGACGAGTTTACACCAAAATTATTTATCAAGGGGGTCCCCATAACAACCTGAAGCGTGTTAGGAGCGCTAAATATGGAACATAACACCGGTGACCGAAACAAGGGCGGCAAAAGCAGAAGAAAACACCGAGCAAAAGCCCAAGCCTTCCGTCTTTTACCGAGTATATATGTGCATTAAATTATATACTAATAACAAGATGATATCCCATATATCCATGTCAGCACATGGATCACCCTACACCTGCAACTAGCAACGCTATAAGAAGGGTTGAGCAAGCGTTAACTTCTCCAAAGAACGTTTGCTAGGAAGTGGAGGGGTCAAATTCTAATCAGCGCATTTTGGGAGGCTTAACATTTAGTTCGTAGGGAGAGATAATTAACAATAGAAACGAGTCAGCTAAGCATAACCAAATTAGAAACGATATCCAGGTTAACGATCATCTTGTTTGACACTTCTTCTGGGGAATATAACTCTCCCTCTCCAGGAACATTCTCAACGGGATCATCGTACTCGTACTCGGCACCCGTCGCCACCCAAAAGAAAATACAACATCCTATGAACACACATCCAAGGCATAATGTTGAAACATCACGATGCTTAAGTCTGGTGTGGATGAAACATGGCAATGCTACACTAGTCATCTTTCTCATGGAATTATTTAGTTTTTATCATTCTTGACAGAAACTCAAGATTAATTATTTGGACATGCATGAACATGGAAAAATGCATCACGAGAAAATGATACAAATGCTTATAAAGAACGTCACAAACCGAGTTCCGGATTTCTCGGGACTCTCACGAGAAAGTACAGAAGGCAACGATGATAAAACATAATTTAAGAGAGGCCATGGGAAATTCCTTGGCATCCCAAGTATGCCACTAGATTTGTCACAAAATTCTAGGTGAAATGGACCTCAAGATCATGCAAAACAAAGGGGTACAACTCTCACAAAGTGCAAAACAATTCTACAAGGAATCTGTCCAAAAATAGCAACATGCCACATTGCACACATAAAAACTAACAGCTACAGCAAGCTAACAACTCAAGCAAGACATGGAGATGAAGTAAACATTATGCACAACAACTCATTCAAGCATCAACATAGATAGTAGCATGGATCAATGGCGATCAAGCTCACAAGATGGCATAAAACATAATAGTTTATGACTTAGTGAAAATATCAGGGTTTCACATGCAGAGTTATCATGATGGCATATTGACCGCCATGAAACACTATGCTGCAGGGACTTTCATGGCATGAAATTTAACAAGGTGATATAGTGCAACAAGTACTACAATTAACACCAACTAACAATGAACACATATTGCACAGATTCATTGATAGCATCCTCTCAACATGGCATGGGCAACTAAGCACAATCACACGTAGCAAAATTTCACAAGATGAAATGCACAACAATTTACATCAGTATGGCATATTTGATAGGGTGAATAACTATGATGCAAAACCTATTTTGCAAATTATTGTCACAATTAAATAGAGGGCAACATGCTATATCATTCACTCCTTTGCACCAGCACAAAGAACCTATAGATACTTTGCAATCCATATGGAAACACAACTACTTAATAACAGATTTCAGACTTAGTCATATTTCACACTACCAAATTAGCAACAATGACATAGCATGTCAACAGCAAGAATACCACATGTAGACAATGTTTTTCATGGCAAGCAAAATACCAGGGCCTAGTACACCAAACATACCACAATTTCATGTAGACAAGTTTACAAAAGGTTGCAAGGATTGCTTCATACAAAATTAACAAAAGGCCATCATGGTGAAAATATCATACTTGCAACAAGAAAATATCATAGTGAAAGGCCATCATGGTGTCTTAAATGGCATACTTGCAACAACGAGAAAATAAAATAAAATATTCAGTGGTCCACTCATAGTCACACAAGTCCGCTCAGAACTTGAGAAGTGGGACTAGGGCCAACTCTCCGCACACAGGATTCAATCACACACATCACACAAGTCCGCTCAGAACTTGAGAAGTGGGACTAGGGCCAACTCTCCGCACACACGATTCAATCACACACATCACACAAGTCCGCTCAGAACTTGAGAAGTGGGACTAGGGCCAACTCTCCGCACACACGAATACACGATTCAATCACACACAAGGCAAAAGGGGGCTCGGGGGGATCGAACCGGAGATCTCTCGGTCAGGCAATGGCGGCGCTACCACTATGCTATGAGTGGGGATCTGATAGAGAGGGGCTTCTGCTCCTCTTAAACAAACAAGATCGTGGGTTCTACCTCTTTGAACTAGAGAACGCGACGAGGATATCGGCAAGCCCTGAGGCGACCATCGGGGCTACGAGACTATAGTGGGGTCATGGAATCCAAGGGGGGTTGCGCTCCCGCACCGAGGGGAGACTACGGGGCGAGTAGGGCTTATTTTTTAGATCGAGCAGAAGCTTGGCTTGAGCTATGGAGCAGCGAGGCAAAGCATGTTGGGCTAGCATGCTCGTGCATTGTGAGGGAGCGGGGCAACTACACGCGACTAAGAGCACAGCTAGGCACGCGCTAGAAGGCACCCTACACGAAGTAGGGGGCACACGCGCTTCTCTAAAGGAAAATTCGGAGATGCCCACAGAGCATAGGGAGAATGGTGAAGACACGATAACGGTGAGGCCTACGATGCGCTTCCAAGGGGGAAAGTCAGGGACGGAGGTGCTGCTCACCGAGGGCCCTCCTGGACACGAAGATTGGTCCACAACGGGAAAAGTCGACTACAACGACGCGAGGATCTCCGGCGCACTCCTGATCTAGCTGCAGTTTACGAAGGGGAAGAAGAGTACGTCGGGGATCAAGACCTAGAGCTTACCCTTGATGCCAAAACATGACCGGGGCGAGGACATGGAGCACGAGGGTGAGGTTGGTGATGCCTGCATGGCTCCTCGCACCAACGACGAGCTGAACACTGAACCAACTATGGATCTGGTCGAAGCTAGCAGGGGCAGGGCGAGACGGTGAGAGGTGTCGGTGACACGAAGGAGGAATAGAGGGAGAGGGGGAACCCTAGGGCGTGATTGGCTGCTTCGTTATAGGCCGGGACATGCACGAGGCTCGCCATCGTGGCCATGTGCAGCAACGGTGGTGCTTTTTATTGTGAGAGAGAGTGTCTAAGAGGGAGAAAGCAGGGGGGTCTTCCGCTGCTAGTGGGGCCAGGACCGGAGCCCACGTGGAAAGGCAGCGGCGAGGAGGCTGTGGGCTGGCTGTTCACACTCGGCTGGGCCGCTCACCGCTGGCTGGGCCACTCGTTGGTGGCTCACTAGGTGGTGGGTGGTTTGCTGGTTGGTTGGTCAGTTTTTTAAAATGAAAGCTAGAGATAATAAAATGGCCAGGAAAAAGAGGTTTCGAAAATAAGAAATAGCCTATATTAAACTCAAAATAATAAGCCATGTTTTATAAAACAAATTGAACATTTTTGAGAAGCAAAATCTTAAATGGCACTTAATTAAACCTAGCAAGACATTGGGTTTTAACACAATGGACAAAGAGGTGAACAAGGCCAAGATTTTTATTTTTAAGCCCATCTATAATATTTGCAAGCAGAGCAACATTTTGAAAGAAGGTGTTCGGCAAACAAAAAATCACCACAATGCATAATTTTGCATAAAAGAGAGAGGAAGTTATTTTTCAAGGAGTTTGAAGGGGAGAGTTCACACAAGAACATACCACTTGTTGCAAGCACAACATCAAAACATCAACTCCATTACATCACAACGTGAGCAACAATGAGAATAAAATAAAATTAATACCATGATGACATGATGCAAGTGAAAGCCATGAAGCACCAAAACTTATTAAGTGAAAGCAAAGTCGTCATTGCATACAGGGTTAATCATGCAAATGTTATATGGATGCACTTGGTTTGTTACAACTATCCCACACTACAAGAGGATCTCGCCCTGAGATCTAGGATTGAAAGAACTCACGATATTCGGAACGGACAAGGTCCTCACATTCCCAAGTGGCTTCTTTATTGGAATGGTGTGACCAATTGACTTTAAGGATTTTGATAGACTTGTTGCGAGTCTTGCGCTTAGTCTCTCCAAGAATAGCAACTAGATGCTCATGATAATAAAGGTGTGCTTGAAAATCAATATCTTCGAAATCAACGGTACGCTCGGGAAGCTTGAAACGCCTCTACAGCAGAGAGACATGAAATACATCATGCACATTGGAGATATTTGAAGGGAGCTCGGGTTGACAGGCAAGGTCGCCTCTTTTGCCAACAATCTTAAAACGACCCACAAAACGTGGTGCAAGCTTCACTTTGATGCTAAAACGCCGAGTACCCTTCATGGTAGATACCTGAAGATAGACAAAGTCATCGATTTGGAATGTCGAGTGATGATGTTTGCTACCTTGGTAACTCTTCTGACGATATTGAGCAACTTTGAGATTATCCCGAATGACACGGTACATTTCTTCTTCTTCACTGATCATGGCATTCCCAAGAATTTGGCGCTCACCGGTTACAGACCAATTGAGCAGGGTACGACACTTCCTTCCATAGAGAATCTCGAATGGGGCCTTGCCTGAACTTGCTTGAAAACTATTGTTGTTGGAGAATTCAGCAAAGGGAGGCAGTCTTCCCAATTTAGACCAAAAGGGATAACCCATGCTCTAAGAATTTGATTGACTCACTCCACTTGACCACTAATACGTCTCCAACGTATCTATAATTTGTGATTTTTCCATGCTATTATATTATATGTTTTGGATGTTCCATATGCATTTATATGATGTTTTATATTATTTTTGGGACTAACCTAGTAATCCATAGCCTAGTGCCAATTTCTGTTTTTTCCACGTTTTTGAGTATGGAGATAAGTAATATTAAACGGTGTCCAAATGGAAAAAATATCTCTGGAAAGATTTTTCTTGGACCAGAAGACACCTAAGAGACTTGGAGCAGGGGCAGGGCACCTGCCACAAGGCGCAAGCCTGCAGGGCAAGCCCTAGGGGGGTGGTCGCGCCCCCTGGCTTGTGGGTCCCCTGCAGGCCTCCTAACCTTATTCTTTGGCCTATAAATTCCCAAATATCCCTGTATCACCAAAAAGAGCCATGAAAATACTTTTAAGCCGTCGGGAGCCTCTGTTCCTTTGAGATCCAATCTAGGAGCTTTTCGGTAACTTGCCGGAGAGGGAATTGATCACGGAGGGCATCTACGCCAACTCCATTACCCCTCCGATGATGTGTGAGTAGTTCACCATAGACCTACATGTCCATAGCTAGTAGCTAGATGGCTTCTTCTCTCTCTTTGATCTTCAATACCATGTTCTTCATGATCTTCATGGAGATCTATCCGATGTAATACTCTTTTGCGGTGTGTTTGTCGAGATTCTATGAATTGTGAGTTTATGTTCAGATTATCTATGAATATTATTTGAGTCTCTTCCGAATTCTTATATGCAAGATTTCATATCTTTGCAAGTCTCTTCGAGTTTGATTTGGTTCGGCTAACTAGATAGGTAATTCTTGCAATGGGAGAAGTGCTTAGATTTGGGTTCAATTTTGCGGTGTCCTCACCCAATGACAAAGTAGGGGTAGCGAGGCACACATTGTATTGTTGCCATCAAAGATAAAAAGATGGGCTTTCATCATATTGCTTGAGTTTATCCCTCTACATCATGTCATCTTGCTTAATGTGTTACTCTGTTCTTCATGAACTTAATACTCTAGATATAGGCAGGGGTCGGTCTATGTGTGGAGTAATAGTAGTAGATTTAGAATCGTTTCGGTCTACTTGACACGAACGTGATACCTATATGCATAATCATTGCCTTAGATATCTTCATAATTATTCGCTTTTCTATCAATTGCTCGACAGTAATTTGTTCACCCACCGTATTATTACCTTTATGAGAAAAGCCTCTAGTGAAACCTATGGCCCTCGGGTCTATTTTCCATATTATATTTTCAGATCTATAAACCAAAATACGAAAAATACTTTGTTGCAATTTATTTACTTTTGTTTCTGCAATCTTTTATATCTATCACTATTAGATCTCATCCTTGCAAATAACTGTGAAGGGACTGACAACCCCTTTATAGCATTGGGTGCAAGTGTTTGATTGTTTGCGTAGGTACTACTATTGGGGCCTTGCTTGTTCCTCCTACTCGATTGATACCTTGGTTCTGAACAAACTAAAGGAAATACTTATCAAGAAGGATTTTTGGCGCCATTGCCCCGGAAGGCATCCCCTCTTTCGTCTTCAATCCATTGGTACATGTACTTGAGGCTATATTTTTATTCACCACATGATATGTGTTTTGCTTGGAGCGTCTTGTATGATATGAGTCTTTACTTTTTAGCTCGCCACAATCATCCTTGCTGCACACATATTTTGAGAGACACACGCTGAATCGTGAATTTATTAGAATACCCTTTGTGCTTCACTTATATCTTTTGAGCTAGGCAATGTTGCTCTAGTGCTTCACTTATATATTTTAGAGCACGACGGTGTTGTGTTTTATAGAAGTTGTGAAACTCTCGTACCTCACTTATATTATTTTGAGAGTTATTTAAACAACATGGTAATTGGTTTAGGTTATCAATTTAGTCCTAATATAATAGGCATCCAAGAGGGATATAATAAAAACTTTCATATTAAGTGCATTGAATATGATGAGAAGTTTGATTCCTTGCATATAGTTTTGAGATATGAAGATGGTAATATGAGAGTCATGCTAGTAAGTAATTATGAATTAGAAAAAATACTTGTCCTAAAGATTGTGATTCCCGTAGCATGCACGTATGGTGAACTGTTATGTGATGAAGTCGGAGCATGATTTGTTTAATGATTGTCATCCTTTGTGTGGAGGTCGGGATCGCGTGATAGTTAACTCCTACCAACCCTTCCCCTAGGAGCATGCGTCTAATACTTTGCTTCGATAACTAATAGGCATTTGCAATAAGTATGTGAGTTCTTTATGACTAATGTTGAGTTCATGGATTATACGCACTCTCACCCTTCCACCTTTGCTAATCTCTCTAGTACCGCGCAACTCTCGCCGGTACATTGAACCCACCTTCCTCACAACAGCCACATATATTTTCCTCAAAACAGCCACCATATCTACCTATTATGGCATTTTCATAGACATTCCGAGATATATTTCCATGCAACACCAATGTCTCATTTTTATAACACGCACCATCACTTCCATATTACTTATAGAAGTATATTTTGTTCTAGATTTCGAGTTGTAATCTTTGAGTTGTAAGTAAATAAAAGTGTGATGGTTTTGCATTATTAGATCATTATCATGTGTGATAAAAGGATGATGGAAGCTATGATTCCCTCACAAGTTGGGACGAGTCTCCGGACTTTACAAAAAATAAAAGAGGCAAGCGAAGCCCATAAAAAATAAAAGAGGCCAAAGAAGCCCACCAAAAAAATGAGAGAAAGAGAGAAGGGACAATGCTACTATCTCTTTCCATACTTGTGCTTCAAAGTAGCACCATGTTCTTCATAGAGACTCTCCTATTTTTTCACTTTCATATAACTAGTGGGATTACATCTTTTGCCCAACCGCTTAGTTTCTTTTTGAGCTTTCATACACTTATAGCTCTAGTGCATTTGTTGCATGGCAATCCCTACTCACTCACATTAATATCTATTGATGGGCATATCCATAGCTCGTTGATATGCCTAGTTGATGTGATACTATCTTCTCCTTTTTTTGCAACCTCCACCATACTCTATTCCACCTATAGTGCTATATCCATGGCTCAAGCTCATGTATTGCATGAGAGTTTAAAAGGTTTGAGAACATAACAAGTGTGAAACAATTTCTTGATTTTCATCGGGGTTGTGCATGATTTAGATACTTTGTGTGATGAAGATGGAGCATAGCAAGACCATATGATTTTGTAGGGATAACTTTCTAAGACCATGTTATTTCGAAAGGAAGCAATTACCTTATTAGTATGCTTGAATTATTATTGTTTTTGTGTCAATATTTGACTTTTGTTCTGAATGTTGTGGATCTAAATATTCATGCCACAATAGAGAATATTGCATGGATAAATATATTAGGTAGCATTCCACATCAAAAATTATGTTTTTATCATTTACCTACTCGAGGACGAGCAGGAATTAAGCTTTGGGATGCTTGATACGTCTCCAACGTATCTATAATTTTTGGTTGTTCCATGTTATTATATTATCTGTTTTGGATGTTTTATATGCATTTATATGTTTTTTATATTATTTTTGGGACTAAACCATTAATTTAGATCCTAGTGTGAGTTTCTGTTTTTTCCACGTTTTTGAGTATTGCAGATAAGGAATATTAAACGGAGTCCAAACGGAACAAAATCTTTGAAAAGATTTTTCTTGGACCAGAAGACACCTAAGAGACTTGGAGTAGGGGGCGGGCACCTGCTGGGAGGCCACAAGCCTACAGGGCGTGCCATAGGGGGATGACAGCGCCCCTTGTCTTGTGGGTCCCGTGCAGGCCACCTAACCCTATTATTTGGCCTATAAATTCCCAAATATTCCCGTATCGCCAAAAAGAGCCAAGAAAAATACTTTTACGCCGTCGGGAGCCTCTGTTCCCATGAGATCCAATCTGGGAGCCTTTTCGAGTAATCTGTCCGAGAGGGAATTGATCACGGAGGGCATGTACATCAACTCCATTGCCCCACCGGTGATGTGTGAGTAGTTCACCACAAACCTACGGGTCCATAGCTAGTGGCTAGATGGCTTCTTCTCTCTCTTTGATCTTCAATACCATGTTCTTCATGATCTTCATGGAGATCTATCTGATGTAATACTCTTTTGCGGTGTGTTTGTCAAGATCCGATCAATTGTGAGTTTAAGTTGAGATTATCTATGAATATTATTTGAGTCTCTTCTGAATTCTTATATGCATGATTTCATATCGTTGCCAGTCTCTTCGAGTTATTTGTTTGGTTTGGCCAACTATATTGGTAATTCTTGCAACGGGAGAAGTGCTTAGTTTTGGGTTCAATCTTGCGGTGTCCTCACCTAGTGACAATGTAGGGGTAGCGAGGCACGTATTGTATTGTTGCCATCAAGGATAAATAGATGGGGTATTCATCATATTTCTTGAGTTTATCCCTCCACATCATGTCATCACTACTCAAATTCAGTTTTTTGTTGTCTGCCAAATCTTTGTTGTCCGCTGGCTGATGGCAAAGAGTGTCTTTGCTGTCAGCTTCCACAAAGGGGATGGCAAAGAACTGGGTGACGGCATAGAATGTCTTTGCCATCAGTCTCTTCTTTGCCGTCAGCCGCAGACGGCAAAGATTAGGACAGCAGACGGCAAAGCTTTGTACTGGGCCCACCTGGCCGAGGGAATGTTAGGTCAAACTACGGTCACTTCTTTGTCGTCTGCTAGCGGACGGCAAAGAGTCCGGAGGCAGACGACAAAGAGTCTAGACACTTTGCTGTCCGCCAGTAGATGGCAAAGCTTAGGAATTATGTAACGGCCGTCCCTATCCACCCGGCGCTTTCTCTCTCTCTCAAACGGCCACTCTCTTCCACTCCTCTCCCACGACGCCCACCGCCGCCGCCACCGTCGCGCCGCCGCCCCCGGCGCCGCCCCGATGCCCCACAGCACCGCCACCGCCGCCCCACCGCCCCCGGTGCCGCCCGTGTGCCCCACAACCCCCTGGCGCTGCCACCCCATCGCCCCGCAACCCCATCACTGTCGACGCTGCCCCGCCACCCCAACACCCCCGGCCCCACCGCCCACAACGCCCCTTCCGGTGAGCCCCCACACCCCACCCGCCTCTGCCACTAGTTAGTTAGCTTAATAGAAAGAAGAGGAAGAAGAAGAAGAAGAAGAAAAAGAAGAAGAAGAAGAGGAGGAGGAGGAGGAGAAGAGGTGAAGAAGAGGAGGAGGAGGAAGAGGAGGAGGAGGAGGAGAAGGAGAAGGATAAGAAGAATAATAAGAAGAAGAGGAGGAGAAGAAAAATAAGAAGAAGAAGAAGAAGAAGAAGAAGAAGAAGAAGAAGAAGAAGAAGAAGAAGAAGAAGAAGAAGAAGAAGAAGAAGAAGAAGAGGAGGAGGAGGAGGAGAAAAAATAAGAAGGAGAAGAAGAAAATAAAAAGAGAAGAAGAAGAGAAGAAGAGAAGAAGAAAAAAATAAGAAGGATAAGAAGAGAAAAAAGAAGAAAAGAAGAATAAGTAGAAGAAGAGGAAAAAGAAAATTAGAAATAGAAATAAGAGGAAGAAGAAGAAGAAGAGAAGGAAGAAGAGGACAAGAGGAGGAGGAGGAGGAGAAGAAGAAGAAGACGAGGAGAAGAGGAGAAGAAAGAGGAAAAATGAAAAGGAGAAGAGAAGAAGAAGAGAAGAAGAAGGAGAAGGAGCCCTCCTTCTTCTTCTCCTTCTTCTTGTCCTTCTTCTTCTCCTTCTTCTTCTCCTTCTTCTTCTCCTTCTTCTCTCCTCCTTATCTCCTTCTTCTTCTCCTTCTTCTCACCTCCTTCTTCTCCTTCTTCTTGTCCTTCTTCTCTCCTCCTTCTTCTCCTTCCTCTAAAATGACATAATTAGCCCATTTAACTCCAAAAAGAAATAATTAGCATATTTCTGTTGATCGGGTGGATTTACATGTGACAATTGTCTCGTCACCGTGAGATCAGGTGTGCAAAGACCTCCCCGTGCGTTGTACGAGCTCCGCCCCTGCATTCGTTGGTCAGTACAACTATCATCTCCTCCTTGCCCCTTCATTTACTGTGGGTCGGTTTTCGGATGAAACTTGCTAGATTTAGATAATTAAATTAATTTATCAGTATGCGTGACCAGTATGCGTCTCCCGTTCGAAAGGGTTATAGTTATAAATATGCATGCATTTGCTTATATTTATAACCGTGATTCTTTCGAATTGTTGAATGTTATGCGTGGACAGCCCGAGTATGTGTAGATTGGGTTCGTTTTCCCATATGCTTTGTTCCGGATCCGACGCATAATTTCATCAGTGCCTCCCTGTTGTTCTCCGGATACACATCCTCTCTGTTTATTGCGGAGATGTGTATGAGGAGAACAACGGGGAGGTGCTGCCGAAATTTTGCGTTGGATCCAGAGCAGAGCATGGGAAAACGAACCCAATCTACACATACTCGGGTGGGATTAGGACCTATCTTTACCTATTAGCGTGTAGGTTGCATGGACATAATAAAAATGGCAAACTTGATTAACAGATGAATATATATGCTAAATTATATATAAATATATTTCTTGTGTCTTTAGTAGCTAGTCAAGATGAGTGATCGTGCGTGGATGTATACCGGTCACCCTAGTCAGAAAGAGATGACGAAAGAATGGTTTCTAAAAACCAAGGAATTTGTGAAAGCCGCATTTGCAAATGGCCAGGAAAGAAACTATTGCCCCTGTCCTGGATGCGACAACTATAAAAAGACGACAGAGGATGTAATGATTAAACACCTACAGAGGAGGGGTTTTAAGCCTAATTATAAGGTGTGGACATTTCATGGTGAGTCTATACAATGCACCAGAGCTGAGGTGGTCCATCGTCGTACCGACGAGCATGGTAGCGGGATCGAAGACATGGTGCAAGACTTTGATGATGCTCAGGATTCGGAAGATGAGATGAAGGAATCTGCAAATGCCTTCTATGAAATGTTGGAGTCTTCAAAACGTCCTCTCCATGAGCACACTGAGCTTTGTCGGCTGGATGCAATTGCACAAGTAATGGCTCTGAAGGCTTAGTTCAACTTGGGAAGAGAATGCTACGACGCGATGATGACACTATTTGGACGCTTCCTACCCAAAGGCCATGTCATGCTTGCAAAGCTGTACCAGTCGGACAAAATACTTCATGTACTTAAGATGCCCTATGAGAAGATAGATGCATGTGAGAAAGGATGTGTCTTATTTAGGAAGGATTATGCACACTTGGACTATTGTCCCAATTGCGAGTCTTGCAGGTATCTTGTGGTAGAAAACGGTTTGGGTGAGAAGAGGCAGACCAAAATTGCAGTTAGTGTCCTTTGGTATATGCCAATCGTACCAAGGCTTCAACGTGTTTTCACGGTCGAAGAGACAGCGAGACAGATGACATGGCACAAACTGGGCAAAATAACCGAACTAGATGTGGATGGGAATAAGATGGCGGTACACACTTCGGATGGGGAAGCGTGGAAACATTTCGATGGATTTCATCAAGATAAAGCGGCACATCCAAGGAATCCTCGAGTCTGCATCGCCACGGATGGTTTTAATCCATTCGGCATGACAACAACCCAATATAGTTGTTGGCCTGTATTTGTCATTCCACTCAATCTCCCCTTGGGCAGATTATGCAAGGAAGAACATATTTCTGACGTTGATAATTCCAGGGCCCAATTATCCGGAGAAGAATATGAATCTGTACTTGCGGCTGCTTAAGGATGATTGGTTGCAGGAGGGTCAGAAGTATTCTTTCTTTTCCTTGCATAGACAGTTCCTAGATCCTGACCATCAGTTCAAAAAAGACAAGATGAACTTTAACAAAGGTAAAGTTGTCAAAAACTTGGCACCACCAGCGTTGACAGGCCAACAGATCCTGGATCAGTTAAACACCCTCGAGCCTGATCGAGAGCATCCAGGGTATTTCAAGGGGTATAATTCAAAACACGCCTCGACTCACAAGCCATGCTTCTGGGATCTGCCTTACTTCAAAGACCTCCTTCTTCCACACGATATCGACATGATGCACACTGAGATGAATATCGTACATGCTATTTTTGGTACATTGTTTGACATAGATGGGAAGAAAAAGGATAATACTAAGGCTAGAGTCAATCAAGAGACACTATGTCATAGACCGTTGCAAAACATGCGAGAAGGAAAATGAAAGCAGAAGTGGTCGAAGCCAAAGGCCTGGTTCAATCTTGGAAGGCCAGCTATGAGGGAAATTATCTTGTGGGTCAAAATGCACTTGATGTTCCCCGATGAGTATGCAGCGAATCTAAAGAGGGGAGCGAGTCTTGAAAAATTAAAAATCTTTGGTCTCAAGAGTCATGATTGGCACATATGGCTAGAGCCGGTAATGTCGGTGATGTTATGTGGCTTTATTCCTGAGAATGAATGGCTAGTACTGGCGGAGATGAGTTATTTCTTCCATGTTCTTTGTGCGAAAGAATTGTCGCCTGGCGTGGTAGATGACATGGAGGAGTTTGCACCGGAGTTGTTGTGCAAGTTAGAGAAGATCTTTCGGCCGGGCTTGTTTAATCCAATGTAGCATTTGATTTTATATCTACCGACCAAGGCAAGATTGGGTGGGCCCGTGCAAAATCATTGGTGCTATGCAACTGAGAGGATGCAGAAGACGCTTCGAACTAAATGTAAAAATAACCGTAGAATTGAAGCATCGATGGCTGAGGCATTCATTACAGAGGAGGTGGCAAACTTTGTGACAGCACACTACGAAGCCAAAAATCATCATTTGCATAATCCGAAGCCTTGGCACAATGACGCAGACCCTAAAAAAGGTGGGTCCAACCTCAGCATATTGAAAGGTAAGCTCGCACTAGTCGGTGCTTCAAAACCAATAACGTTGGATGTCGAAGAATGGCGGAACATTTTGTTGTATATCTTCAACAACCTAACAGAATTGTGGTCGTACATCGAGTAAGTTCTCGGCACATTTTCTCGTAACTTCTAATTCCTTTGAACTCCTCTTGTTCCGGGATATTTCATACAGCCGATACGTCGCCAAATTCTCGGATGGAGCAGTGATCGAAAATGATTCCGTCGAAGAGTATGAGCTTCTGGCAAAGACAGGAGGCGGCTATCCCGGTTTCATCTCTTGCTTCAAACAAACGGTAATTATCAATAATGGACCATTTCATTTCTTTGTCTAACTTGTGGCTAATGCAACAATCATTTCGTATTAAACTTGTAGGCTAATTCAGAGTCTATGAACACCGAATTGAGACAAGCTGCTAATGGTTTTGACTATAATGTCCGTTCATTTGAGAAATACAACATCAACGGGTATCTCTTTTGTACCTTTGGCAAAGAGCTATCTATGGCCGACCGGAAATCTACAAATTGTGGTGTCTCTGCTATCGGCGAAGGTGTTATCGAGTATTATGGAAAAGTTGAAGCAATTTATGAACTTCAATTCTATGGTGAAAACCCATCGAATGTCGTAGTCTTCAAATGTTATTGGTTTTAGTCGAAGGAGACTAGAAGGACTCATGAACATATAGGACTAGTAGAAATCAATCCAAACAACCATTTAGATGTTCCCGTTGTCTATATTACGTCTCAACAGGCGACCCAAGTCTTCTATCTACCATGGGCATGCCAAACTGATAAGAATCTGGAACGTTCGTATGTTGTTTATGAAGTGCCGCCACATGTTAGACCGCCTCTCCCAAATGAACATGATTATGAATCTCACATTAACCCACACACATATGATGGTGAATTCTTCCAAGAAACACGTCTTTCCAAGAAACGTTTCAAGAACAGTCGTGCTTCACCCCAGAACATGGAAGTAGACAGCGACAATGAATCCGACTTCACCCCCGAGCCGGAACCAGCACACCTGGAACTAGAAGAGGTTACTGATGCGGATGACATGTCAATGCTTGATCGATTACAGAAAGGCCTTCCACAACTTCATGCCGTTGAACCCGATGAGCACGTCATTCATGAATACATGCTTGATAGTGATGATGATGATGCATTTATTGATGGTGATTATTAGTTTGTAAGATTCACAACTTAAAATATATATGTACATATTATTATTCATGATAGTGATTATGTTGTACTAATTTCTTTTAATCTTTATCATGGCAGGTCAAGTCCCTCCGCCGATGCTCGTCTTCTCTGCGATTGGCACGGTGAGTTTCATTTCAATGGTCATTATAAACTAGTATTAACAAGAGGAGAAGAAATAGGAAAAAACCTTGGTTAGCTCATGAATATTATATTCTTAGCTTGTTTTCCTCAAAAATGACATAATTAGCCCATTTAGCTCCAAAAATACATAATTAGATAATTTAAATCCATCAAGAGGAGAAGAGGAGAAGAAATAGGAAAAATGAAAAGAAGGAAGAAGAAGAAGAAGAAGAAGAAGAAGAAGAGAAGAAGAAGGAGAAGGAGGAGTAGGAGAAGAAGGAGGAGGAGGAGCCTTCTCCTTCTCCTCCTTCTCCTCCTTCTCCTTCTTCTTCTTCTTCTCCTTCTTCTTGATTTCTTCTTCTTCTTCTCCTTCTCCTCTTTCTTATCCTCTTTCTTATTCTCCTTACATTACTTTCCCCAACAATGACATAATTAGCCCATTTAGCTCCAAAATGACATAATAAGCTCAAAATGGCATAAAAACCTTGGTTAGCTCATGAATATTATATTCTTAGCTTGTTTTCCTCTAAAATGACATAATTAGCCCATATAGATCCAAAAAGACATAATTAGATAATTTAGCTGCAAGCAGAGGAGAAGAGGAGAAAAAATAGGAAAAATGAGAAGAAGGAAGAAGAAGAAGAAGAGAAGAAGAAGGAGAAGGAGGAGGAGAAGAAGAAGGAGAAGGAGGAGAAGAAAGAAATAGATCACCTTCTCCTCCTTCTCCTCCTTCTCCTCCTTCTTCTTATCCTTCTTCTTGATTTCTTCTTCTTCTTCTCCTCCTCCTCTAGAATGACATATTTAACCCAAGTTAGCTCCAAAACGACATATAGTTAGCTTGGCTTCCACCTAAATGACATTATTAGCTTAGTTAGTTCCAAAATGACCTACTTAATAAAAAATGACCTATACTTAGCTAAGTTCTCTCCTAAAGGACATAATAAGGCTTACGTAGATCCAAGATGACCTATTCCCCTAACTTAGGTATTAAATGGCCTATAATTAGCTTAGCTAGCTCCAAAATGGCTTAATAAGCATAGTTTGCTCCGAAATGACCTATTTTACCCAAGTTAGCTCCGAAAGGACCTATAGTTAGCTAGGCTTCCACCTAAATGATATAATTAGCTTAGTTAGCTCCAAAATGGCTGATTTAATAAAAATGACCTATAATTAGCTAAGTTCTCTCCTAAATGACATAATAAGGCTTACGTAGCTCCAAGATGACCTATTCCCCCTAACTTAGGTATTTAATGGCCTATAATTAGCTTAGCTAGCTCCAAAATGGCTTAATAAGCATAGTTTGTTCTGAAATGACCTATTTAACCCAAGTTAGCTCCGAAAGGACCTATAGTTACTAGGCTTCCACCTAAATGACATAATTAGCTTAGTTACATCCAAAATGGCCTATTTAATAAAAATAACCTATACTTAGCTAAGTTCTCTCCTAAATGACATAATAAGGCTTACGTAGCTCCAAGCTGACCTATTCCCCCTAACTTAGGTATTGAATGGCCTATAATTAGCTTAACTAGCTCCACAATGGCTTAATAAGCATAGTTTGCTCCGAAATGACCTATTTTATCCAAGTTAGCTCCAAAAGGACCTATAGTTAGCTAGGCTTCCACCAAAATGACATAATTAGGTTAGTTAGCTCCAAAATGGTTTGTTTCATAAAAAATGACCAATACTTAGCTAAGTTCTCTCCTATTTTACCCAAGTTTGCTCCGAAAGGACCTATACTTAGATAATTTATCTCCAAGAAGAGGAGAAGAGGAGAAGAAATAGGAAAACTGAAAAGAAGGAATAAGAAGAAGAAGAAGAAGAAGAGAAGAAGAAGGTGAAGGAGGAGTAGGAGAAGAAGGAGGAGAAGAAGGAGAAGGAGGAGAAGACCTTCTCCTCCTTCTTCTCCTGCTCCTTCTTCTTCTCCTTCTTCTTGATTTATTCTTCTTCTCCTCCTCATCCTCTTTCTTCTCCTCTTTCTTATTCTCCTTACCTTATTTTCCACGACAATGACATATTTAGCCCATTTAGCTCCAAAAAGACATTATAAGCTCAGAATGGCATAAGAACCTTGGTTAGCTCATTAATATTATATACTTAGCTTGTTTTCCTCTATAATGGCATAATTAGCCCATTTAGCTCCAAAAAGACATAGTTAGCTAATTTAGCTCCAAGAAGAGGAGAAGAGGAGAAATGAAAAGGAATAAGAAAAAGAAGAAGGGAAAAAGAAGAGAAGGAGAAGGAGAAGATGGAGGAGGAGGAGAAGAAGAGAAGAAGGAGGAGGAGAAGAAGGAGAAGGAGCCCTCCTTCTTCTCCTTCTTCTTCTCTCCTCCTTCTTCTCCTCCTTTTTCTTCTTCTTCTTCTCTTCTTCTCCTCTTCTCGTCCTCCTTCTCCTTCTCCTTCTCCTCCTCCTCCTCCTCGTCCTTAGTCTTGTTTTTCTTCTCCTTCTTCTCTTCTTGCTTCTTCTCTTTCTTCTTAAATTTAGCTTTTTTGTCATATATATGTTGTTGTTCTTCTTCTTCTGACTTTCTTATTCCCATTTTGCAAATTGGATGTACTACATGCATGGAAGCTGGCATTGGAGTGCTTTAGTTCTAGTTTTCATTTGAGTTGATGAACAATGTGGGACTATATGTTTATGTATATATGGATGAACAATATATGTGGAACTATATGTATATGTATATATGTATGAAACTTTGTATGTGTTGGTTTTTTCTATATATGGGATGTACATTGATGAACAAATGGCATTGATGAACTTTATATGTATATCATATATGTGTTGTGACCTATAGATCATATATGTGCTATGAATTATATATATGTGTGATGTGAAATAGAAAAAATAAACAAAAATGTGACAATATTGGCTCTTTGCCGTCTGCCAGCTGATGGCAAAGGCCTTTCCCATCAGGGATCAGACGGCAAAGAGGCCATGTGGCACTGAGCTGTGCAACCTGGGCAGCAGCAGCTGGCCATATGGGCTCTTTGCCTCCGCTGCATCGGGAGGCTAACGACACAGCGGTAGTGAGGCAGACGGCAAAGAGGTTGATTCCTGCGCTGGCCCAACTCTGTGCTGGCCCACATAAGCAGACGGCAAAGAGGGGAGGGAATCACACGGCAAAGCCTCTGTTAGCCCTAACGGAGGCGTCGCCTGTTGGCTGCCGTCTCAAATTCTTTGCCGACTGCTCGGTGCTAGATACTGACGGCAAAGCTCTTTGTCGTCCGCTTAGGGAAGGCTGATGGCAGAGAAGCTACAATGTTATCGTAAGCTGACGCAGAATCTTTGCCGACATGAGTTTTCTTTGTCGTCTGTGTATTACTCAATGCCGTCGGTGGAGTCCTCTTTGTTGTATGTTATGGCAGACGGCAAAGAAGTCGATTCCTGTAGTGCATCTTGCTTAATGCGTTACTCTGTTCTTCATGAACTTAATACTCTAGATGCACCCAGAAGTCGGTTGATGTGTGGAGTAATAGTAGTAGATGCAGAATCGTTTCAGTCTACTTGACACGGATGTGATGCCTATATGCATAATCATTGCCTTAGATATTTTTCATAATTATTCGCTTTTCTATCAAAGTCTCGACAGTAAGTTGTTGATCCACCATATTATTTTCCTTTTTGAGAGAAGCCTCTAGTGAAACCTATGGCCCTCGGGTCTATTTTCCATATTATATTTTCAGATCTATAAACCAAAAATACCAAATATACTTTGTGCAATTTATTTACTTTTGTTTCCGCAATCTTTTATATCTATCTCTATCAGATCTCATCCTTGCAAATAACTCTGAAGGGATTGACAACCCTTTTATAGTATTAGGTGCAAGTGTTTGATTGTTTGTGTAGGTACTACTATTGGGGCCTTGCTTGTTCCTCCTACTGGATTGATACCTTGGTTCTCAACAAACTAAGGGAAATACTTATCTACTTCGCTACATCACCCTTTCCTCTTCTAGGGAAAACCAACGCAAGCTCAAGAGGTAGCAACCACTTGTCCAAGGATGGAAGGTTGTACTGAAATAGATGTTGGTTCCCATTGCAATTTGGAAGGAATCCCAGAACTTGGAAATGAAGATGCTTCCACGGTCTGAAGATATATGCTTAAGAACACCATATAAAGAAACTATCCTTTAAGTGTACACCTCTGCCAGCTGAGCTACCGAAATAGATTCTTTGACCGGACGTAAGTGGGAAACTTTAGTGAGCTTGTCGATGACCACAAATATGGCAGCGATATCTCTCTTGGACTTTGGAAACCCAGTGAAAAAATCCATCTCAACAGGATTGAATTTCCACTCGGGTATAGGCAAAGGATGAAGAAGACCTGTTTGACATTGATGGTTCTCCTTCACTCTGCGTCACACATCACACTTGTTAAGAAACTGAGCAATCTCACGTTTCATGCGAGTCCACTAGAAGGTATGTTTGAGATATTGATACATCTTAGAACTGCGTGGATGTATCGATAGGAGAGAATTGTGGGCTTCATCCATGATAACCTTTCTGAGCTCTCCTTTTGGAACCACAAGACGGTCCTCGAAGAACAAAGTCTTTTTGTCATCAACACGGAAGCACTTATACTTTGGAATGCTCTTTGCCAAGACTATCCTCACTTTATTCACCATAGCATCAAGAAGTTGACTTGGCAGACATGGCCTTCTAAGGTTGGATAAATTTGAAGGTTGGCAAGAAATCCATGAGGAACTACTTGATGTTTGAGATTCCTAAATGACTCACAAAGATCAGGCTGGAATGGGTTGAGAATGAGAATATTGCAGAAATCCTTTCTGCGCAATGCATCTGCAATCACATTTTGTTTGCCTGGAGTATAGTCAATTCTTGGATTGTAATCTTGGATCATCTCCACCCAACGTGTTTGACGAAGATTGAGATTTGGTTGAGTGAAGATATATTTCAAACTCTTGTGGTTGGTGTAGTATTCAACTTGCCTTCTTAACAAGAGGTGTCTGCATGTAACCAAAGCATGGACAAGTGCCTCCAACTCAAAATCGTGAGTGGGGTAGTTCTTCCCACTCGGCTTCAAGTGACGAGAGGTATAAGCTACCAGTTTCTTGTCTTGCCTAAGAACACCACCAAGACCTAGCATAGATGCATCATAGAAAACATGGAATGGCTTGGAATCATGAGGAGGAGTTAGAACCGGAGCTGAGGTGAGCTTCGCCTTGAGTGTATTAAAAGCCAAATCACACTCGGGAGTCCTGGCATATTTTATGCTCTTCCGAAGAAAGTTGGACAAAGGCTTAGTAATCTTGGAGCGATTCTCTACGAATCTTCAGCAATAGCATGCAAGCCTGAGAAAGCTTCGAAGCTGCTTGACATTCAAAGGAGGCTCCCACTTGACAATGGCTTGAACCTTCTCACTATCAACCTTGATGCCCTCAGCAGAGATGATATGCCCAAGGTACACCACTTCATTGAGCCGAAATTCACATTTGGAGAACTTTGCATAGAACTGATGCTCTCTTAGCTTGTCAAGCACAAGTCAGAGATGTTCTGCATGTTCTTCCTTAGTCTCAGAGAAGACTAGAATGTAATCAAGATACACCAAGATGAACTCATTCTTGAATGGAGAGAAGACATAGTTCATCATGCGAGAGAAAATTGGAGGAGCATTTACAAGATCAAAAGACATCACTTTGTACTCATAAGAGCCAAAGTTTGTTCTGAAAGCAGCCTTGGGGATATCTTCTTCACGAATACATATTTGATGATAGCCCATTCCAATATCAAGCATAGAGAAAACCATGGCCCCTTTCAATTGCTCAAACCACTCATTCATGTTGGGAAGTGGATACTTGTTCCTGATTGTCTTCTTGTTCAATGGATGGTAATCGACACAAAGTCAGTCTGCCCATCTTTCTTCTTGAAAAAAATAACACCACAACCCCAAGGTCACGAACTTGGTGTGATCAAACCAAGACGTTCCTGTTCATCTAGCTACTTCTGAACTCTTTCAACTCTTTAGGGCCAAGTTTATAAGGACTTTTGCAAACCAGTTCAGTTCCAGGCTCGAGTTCAATCACAAACTCAACTGGCCGGTGAGGAGGCATTCCAGGCAATTCTTCTGGAAAGACATCTTCATACTCACAGATGACAGGAACATGAGATATGGTTGATATCCCTTCTCATTGAGAGAAAATAGACGAATCGTGTCATCGCGAGAAGCGAATATGATCACGTCTTCACAAGGATAAGTCAATTTGACTTCTTGGCTGCACAATCGAGATAAGCCTTGTTCATCCCAAGAAAATACATGCCAACAATTAGATCAATATCAGAATTGTCGAGAACAATTGGAGAGGATAGAAAAGAATAGTTGCCCAACTTGAAAAAGACATCTAGAACCTCAAAGTGAGAACTCATTTGTAATCCCGGTGAAACCACATTAACGATCTAGGCAATTCTTGACAACACAATTCATGCTTTGAAACAAATGGCCTAGAAATGAATGAACGCGATGCACCTGTATCGAACAAGACTTCTGTAGGAATTGAGTTAACTAAGAGGTTAGCCATGATTAGTTTTCAGGACCATTCTGCTTGAGCTGCATTCACATTTTTCACCCTTACATACTTGGGATTATGCTTCACCATAGCATTTCTTGGGGGCTTGACTGGATGAGGAGGCGGAAGACGCCGCTTGTTGGTAAAAAATGTTGGAGCAGTGATCCTTCTGATCACACTTGTGACAAGTCACCTCTGAGAGCGGGCGGAAGTGAGATGGAGGGCTCCTGACTTAGGCGCTTGAGGCTTCTGCTAGAATCCTATGTTGGGTGGGTGGGAAGATCCACGACCACCGTTGTGCTTTCGCTACTGAGGAGGACGAGGTGGAGCACGAGGAGAAACCAAATACTTATGCTATTTAGTAACAATTTGAGATGAGGATGAAGACAGATGAGAGTCTCTGAACCGTTTCCTTGAATTCTCGACCCTAAGGCGACCTGATTCAGCCTTAGGAAACAAGTTCTAGGACTGATCAAACTCAGGGGGATCGTGTAGGGCAAGAGGAAGGGGAAGATATTCCTTGAGACCACCTTTGAACTGTTAAATCTTCCACTTCTCATCAGGAACATCCAGCTTAGCATAGCGGACAAGGTTCTGGAAGTCGATGTTATACTAATAGATAGACGAGCTTCCTTGCTTGAGGTTTCCGAACTTCTCACGCATGCCCTCAACAAAGCTTGAAGGAATATGATGATCTCTGAAGTAATGACAAAAGTCATGCCAACTGATTAAACGGACACCTCTGGAATCCTTGAGCTGCTTTCATCACTCTACTGACTGGCCTTTCAGCTAGAAAGTAGCAAACTTGACATTGTCCTAAAGCCTGGAATTGCTGCACTCAGAATGCTTGTTCATGCCCCGGAGCCAATCATCCGCATCAAATGGCTTATCCCAACAGGTGAATGACTTGAGTTGATTTGCTAGAACTGATTGAGAGAAGCAAACTGCGACTGGTTGTTGAAATTCCCTTGCTGACCTAGATTCCTTTCTTGCATCATGCGAAGGAGCATCTGAGTATTCACATTGGTCGCAGCGATCAAAGCTTGCTACGCCTCCTGAGGAGGAGGAGGGGCTAGTGGAGGGTCTGAATGCTCCCCGTCACGACCCGTATTTTGGCGAGTTGCTGGAGCTATCCTGGAGATGGACATGAATATTAGATCACAGATGAAAAGATGAAGCTGATAAGCTGAATCAAAGGCTTGAAATATTGCAACATGTAGTATTAGCAGTTTCCATTCTAACTAGAATTAGTAAGAACGCTTCCACAAATTAGTGAAGACATCATTAAATTCGAAAGCCACTTGCAATTGACAAGTTTTGAGCTAAGAATTGCTCAAAACAATTGTATATCCCTACATACATCCGATAATAGAATTTCCCTAGGTGATTACTTGCATTCCCACTTGAGAATTTCCGAAATCTTTCTTGCTTATGCTATCAGATTGCGGGTCGAGGAACCTACTCAATGTTATCAGTTGCATGACCTTTCCCACAACTGTCAGCACATATCCAAAAAGTTATGCAAAATCATCTACCTCAGACCTTCAAAAAAACATTGATACCAGACCTCTTAGATCATCCCAGCTATCTCCACTAGTAGTGAGGAAAATTCACAACACTATTTGCCACCAAGCAAAGTATTGAAGCGTTTTGATGTTCGCGTCCTCATATACTAAGGAAGTTGAATGATAGATATGTGTCTAAAACCCCTTGGAGTTCTACTCCTGAAAAACAGGAGTCACCAAGTAGAAAACTCTGTCACATCAGCATAATATAGATTCCAAAATAACCACGTGATCTTAAAAAAAATGAGCGAGCTGATGGGTAGAATTATAATTCCTAAGTCCTAATTCCTTACCGGGGCAGGGAACAGGAGTAAAAACAATCATATTCTCTGATATAACTAAACTCAGAATAGTTTTTCACTAGACTCAACTTGGCCAAGTTCGATCAAGCAAAGGCTCCTATGATTGTATGGCTTTGGTTACCAACTTGTAACAACCAAGATGCGGCTCTATCCGTATTTGGGGGGTGAGGCCTTAATAAGGATAGAGATGCATCTCGGTGTTTCACAAGTATAGAAATCATTCGAGATACATTTAAAGAGGAGATGAGTATATGAGTTGGCTTACATGCACCACATGCTAAATCACAAGTCATAGAACATTTATTAAAACATCCAGAAGACAGGGTCCGACTACGAATGAAATCAAACATTAAAAGCAATGAAGTCTTTCTCCCTATCCCAGGAGACGACCAAGGCCCTTCTACTCGTCCAGGTAAGTAACGTACATGCGTCAGCTCTCCTCGTCATACTCCCGCTCGAGTTGTGGAGCATCATCTGCATCAAGATATGTGGTACCTGAACCTATGGTGTTGTAGTAATTTGTGAGCCACGGGGACTCAACAATCTCGTGACCAGGATATCAGGACTAATTAAGTTATTTGGGTAAGGCATAGTTAAGTGGTGAGGTTGCAGAAACGGTAAGCATTATTTCGTGGCTAACTTACGATTCAAGATCGAGATGAGAATGTAGGATTGAAAGTATGTCTAGAGGGGGGTGCTTGGACTACTTGACAAGATAAAAACTTAGCATTTTCCCAATTTTAGTTGTCGGTCATTTTTAGCAATTATGATTAGTCAAGTTCACCGTACATATGCACATCTAAAGGTATGGTAGCGGAAAGTAAGACATGCAAATGTGATGTAGATGGTAAAGTAGGAAGATCAAACGCAAATGTTTACATGGTGATTTTTGGCATATTCCGATAGGTGGTGCTATCGTATGTCCATGATAGTGGAGACTTCAACCGAGGGAGGGTAATGGATGCAAGAGTCCATGGAGGGATCCATCCACAAGGGGTCCATGAAGAAGCATCCTTGTCTATTCCACCACGGCTTCCGTCCACACACGACTAGCCTCACTCATGGTAGATCTTCACGAAGTAGGTGATCTCCTTGCCCTTACAAACTTCTTGGTTCAACTCCACAACATGAAGTAGGAGGCTCCCAAGCAACACCTAACAAATCTAGTAGGCACCACCCTCAAAGAGGTAATATATGTGGTTGAACGATGAACTCCTTGCACTATAAGAAATATGCTAACTTGCGACCTTCAATATGGGTCACCGAATGATTGTTGATTTCCATTTGCGACCATTTTATGACCAAAAACAGACGATCAAAAGCTGAGGGTCTCTAATGAACTATAACGACCTTTTTTCTGGAATGGTCGAAGACATTTACGACCAAACGAAAGCATTGAAATTATTTTGGTCCTTAGTTGTCTGCCCAAGCCACATCGGATCCAATGTGGCAAGTTGACGTGGCAAAATGCCCGGTCCAATTCAGCGTTTAAGATGGGCCGAGCCCATTAATTCAGCGTTTTTAATATATATTTTTTCTATTGATTTTGGTTAGCTACATGGGCCTAGCCCAAATTTTCAGCCTTTTTTGTTTTTGGGGTGGTGGGCTTTTAACATTGTTTGGGCCATCATATCTAGTCCCACCAACAAGATAGGTCCCACTTGTCATAATCTCACATATTGGACCCACATGATAGAAATTTTAAAACTGCTCAAATTAGTTTCATAAATGTGTCCCATCAGCCAAGTTCCAATTCACACGTTTCCAAATCACATAATCAATATTTTAAACAGAACAAGAATGGTAAAAAAGTCTACTACAAGCTGTACATGTTTAATCCAACCCAGATATGCCTACCATTACAATATTACAATCTTTACATTCTATTTAGTACGCCTCGAGCTACTGTAAAGGAGTGTGCACAATGTATATTCTCGCAGTGGCGAAGGGCTGGTGACACTTCCGCTCGAATGATTCCTGATGTTGGTGTCAAGATTGATCAAGTTGACCTGTAGGTGGTTAAAATATTAGATTGGCAAGAATGTCCAGAAGTTCAAACGCATGCATGAAGAAATTTCTGTATGAAATGAAATGTTAATCTTATTTCTAAGAGTCTGATTTGATATCAGTGGCACATGGGCCTACAGGGGAAAATAATGGACTTGTGTTTTGAAAAACATGAACTGAAATAATTATAAATTTAACAAAAATATGTTTCTTGTATAAGATTTTTCACTCAGGTTAGATGCAATTCATATCAATTACTTGTTGGACAATGAAGCAAATCCATTTCTTAATGTAAGTTAAAGAAAATTATATATCACTGCCTCGAAAAACTACAGTGCTACTATCACTGTAACTAAATAGACAGAACTCATATGGTGCAACATTTAGTGAAATACACTAATAAATAGCAACGAGATCTCACCGGTCCAACAATGTCAAAGATATGAGACATAGTTGTTCCGGGGGCGGCTCCAAGATACAACATACAATGTTAAAAGCATCTTTTATTTAGGATGAAATTAAGCTCCACAGTGATGTATAAATACAATATATACAGGACTATAAACCATGGCTGAGACTGAGACCAGATTTAGAAACTAGCAGTAACACAGAAGACGGAAAGTGTGCAAGATACCAAAGCCATAACATAGGGACAAACAAATCCACATGACAAATAGAAATGTACACCAAACAGTGCACGATACATTATCCAGTTGACCTTTGATACATACGATTCAAGAACAAAAGTTTGTTTCCTTAGATAATTCCAGTATCTGCACGAAAAACATGGCATGCCAATAAAATGCGATGTAAACTGAATGTAGATGAGGTGAATATGTTTCTAATGCAAGCTAGAAGTTGAGATACACTTGCAAGAGGGTGTGGAAACACAACAACAGGTGGTGAAGTTTCAGCCGCTTATGTTGCGCTATATAAAGGATGCATTCAAGTTACTTGCAAAAAATGTTATATTATAATACATCCGCAATTTAATAGAGGCAAAAGCCAAAATCTCAAAGAGAAAAAGGATAAATGGCTGTTATATAGCGACTTTGAGCATGTAATGTAAGGTTAACATTGCATACATTATCAAAATTAGTTTCCATTACTAATGCAGACTTTATAGCTACGCATCAGAAAAGATGTGATTCCATGCTCAAAATATTACCAGCGATTGCAGCAAGGGTCATATCATCTGAGTAACCACCATTTTTTAGTGCTGTGACTAAACCATACAGGTCTTGCCGGAAATCATCAGCGTGCATCTAAAATAAACTTGTCTTAGCACCAGTACATAATCAAATCGAAGTTTATACAGAGCAAGAACTGAGAGTATATATTTTATTGGATCGAACTAACTGCCCTTGTTACTCATATTTTGTTGCAAATCCTACATATATTCACCTTAGACAAGCCATGACCACGCACAATGTAAGCCAAGAAAAAAAAAACAGAGGGCAACTTCGAGAACGGTGATAGAGCACACGAGCTCGCATGCTCCCGCTCGTGTACGAATGGGACAGCGGCGCGTGGAGACGTGCATTGAATGCAATCGTATATGGTAGGGACGCATACACCACGTCCAAACAGTGGTGTACGGTTACACTGCCGTGACGACATGATGAGAGTACCTCGTGTCATGTTCCCTTGGTACATGAAGACGTACAGATCAAAAAAACTCATTACAAAATCCAAAGTATTTATTTTCAGATTCTGTTTTTCTTTTGAGGTAAATTTAATTTCAGATTCTGTTTTCAAAAGGTGTTTACTATATGAAAACATAGATGTGCATTTATAAGCTTTTTTAAAAAGACTCTTTTATGGTTTGTTTAAAATTCCACCTCACTAGTGTGGCCATGCCGAAAATTTCAAATCTCATTTCTAGGTACAAGTATATCATATTATTCCGCATATCAAGATGTGATTAGCCCCAACAATCATACCAGACAAACTATCTAGAACTACAAACGATTCACACACTACACAAGTAAACTTAAGCGGGACCATCATTCTTCAGGCTCCTCAAGAGCAGCCCGTAACACATCATCAGCCACACTACTCCCATGCTCGTCCACACACCAAAAGAAAAAGAAAAAACTCCCATGCTCGTCATGCAAAGGAAAGATCTCGTTGCGCAAACGAAAGATCTTGAAAGCCCTTGCTGTCAGCGATGAACAAGGACACCGTTTTCACCATGTGAGCTCTGAATTTCATGTTCAGCATGTGAGCTCTGAAGTTGATGCAGGTAGCGGCAGTGATCCAAGGGATGTCGGCTGGGTGTGCGAGCGTTCGCTCCCGGATGTACGTACGTGCGGCCGTCTGTAACTCTAGTACATTACATGTTGCTATAGGATGAAGACACCGTCGCTACTACTTGGACGGCCGTCAACGGCCCCGTATGCTTCCCGTCCGCGTCTCACATTAAATAAGCCGGCGTCTATGCTCTGGGATACCATGTGTGTTCCACATCCCCATGCAAGCGGACGACTAAGGATACCGTGAGCAGGCGAGCTCGACCACACCAACGAATTTCCGGGACAACTTCATGTTACATTTGTGTCAACACGGCTGAAGGTAGATTGATGTTCCAAATACAAAAACTAGCACTAGCACACATGCATAACATTGCTCACTCTCTGGGACAACTTCCACTACAGAAACTGCAAACATCAGAAATTTAGCAGCCATGTGACAACCCCATCCAGCACAATTGATAGAAATAGTAGCAATCAGGAAAACTCCGCTCCTATTATATCAGGACCAAGAAAGGCGCTTGTACTCATCCAAGTCCAATCATTCACGACCCCCAATCGTAACGAAATTCCACCACGGTATAGCTACGCACGCTCGCAAAAACCATATCCCCCAACGGAGCATCCGCGATTACCAACCAAGCACGGAGCGATCTACGCCAGAGCAGCCTAAACACCACCAAGGCTAGAATTACAGGGGCAGATCGCTGATCCGGGCGACGAATCGAGAGCGCGAGCAAAGGTAGAAGGACGACAGCATACCTCGTTGTAGTCCTTCTCGGCGACCTTGGCCTGCTTGAGCGGCTTCGCCTTCCCTCCTGCAAAACAGCCCCGAAACCGGAAGACAACATTAGGACGACCCCAGGGGACAAAATCGGTCGGCAAAAAACAACGACGGCATCGATCTCGTGTCGATCGGCGGGAGCGCGCGGACAAACCGTGGTGGAGATGGAGGTGATGAGCACGAGGGTTTCGCCTCGAACTGCTGGTGGTTTGGATCTGGGGCGCGAGGGCGATGGAGAGCTACTGGAGAGGGCGGAGCGGAGGAGAGGAGGGGATCCAATGGTGGCCTTGTTGCGGAGGACCCCCAACGGAGCATCCGCGATTACCAACCAAGCACGGAGCGATCTACGCCAGAGCAGCCTAAACACCACCAAGGCTAGAATTACAGGGGCAGATCGCTGATCCGGGCGACGAATCGAGAGCGCGAGCAAAGGTAGAAGGACGACAGCATACCTCGTTGTAGTCCTTCTCGGCGACCTTGGCCTGCTTGAGCGGCTTCGCCTTCCCTCCTGCAAAACAGCCCCGAAACCGGAAGACAACATTAGGACGACCCCAGGGGACAAAATCGGTCGGCAAAAAACAACGACGGCATCGATCTCGTGTCGATCGGCGGGAGCGCGCGGACAAACCGTGGTGGAGATGGAGGTGATGAGCACGAGGGTTTCGCCTCGAACTGCTGGTGGTTTGGATCTGGGGCGCGAGGGCGATGGAGAGCTACTGGAGAGGGCGGAGCGGAGGAGAGGAGGGGATCCAATGGTGGCCTTGTTGCGGAGGACCCGATCCAGCTGTGGCCTTGTCGGAGAGGAGCGGATTCATCAGATCCAGCGATCTGGCAACAAGGTCCACCACGGGTGAGGGTTGCGGGCACGAGAGATGGATCCGGAGGTGTGCTGCGCAAGACGGCGACACAGGATTCGCGGGAGGGGGACAGAGAGAGGGATTTTGTGGGGGGGGGGGGGGGGGGGGTTTCTTTAGATTAAGTCAAACGAGAGACGTTGGATCCTTAGGGTGTGGATGGCCTAGATCGGCTACAATGGGGTGATCCGTAGGAGGGTGCTTTCTACCTCCTCATTGGTTCAAAATATGTGTCATTGAAAATAATTTTTAGTGTTATAAACAAAGAAATTTCATGAAGCAGTGACCAAAAATAATTTACAAAATGACAACATTAAAATTTTCACTAAAGTAAGACCATGTTTTATGGATGATCACCAATCGTGTATGCACTTGTGATATTTCTAGCTATTTTCACTCATCCAAAGGGTTTTCTATCAAACCACATGGAACCGGGGCAAATTTGAAATACAGCTGCCTCATAGTTTACTCATTATTTTCTCCAAAACATATTTTCACGAATATAGGTATCTATTTCATCAGAGATACATCAAGAGTTTTGCAAGGTTCCACCCTTATCTACGAACGGTCGTGCCCGCCATTTTAACCCCCTTTTTGAAAGCGGCATAAAGAATTTAAAAAAAAATCAAAAAAATAGAAACTTTGCATTGTGTCATTATATGTGACCAAGTTAGCAGGAAAATTAATAAACTTGAACTACGGTAATTATTTTTTAAAAGTGTTCTCATAAATGAGCTATCTTGTGTGAAGATTCATGGCTTTCAAGCCAAATAATCAATCTTATGGCCACATTCATGGCATATTTGTTCAAATGATCTTATACAGTGCACAAGGGTGCGTATTGGAATGGAAAATAATGTTGCCTAAGGAAGTTTTATTTTCTTTGGACGGAAAATTCATTTTCCATTTTTCAAATACCCAAAATGAGTTTTTTGTGAAGGACCTACCATAAATTTGTTGCCACATTGAACCAAATCATTTTTATAAAAATACTAATACATATTTAATTCACAAATGACCAAATGTATGGATGTTAAAAGCTTTTATCCACCTCTCATGAAAAGACAAAATTCTACCAATTTAGTTGGAAGCAGGTCAAATTTGAACTGCACCTCCCTCATAGTTTGCTCCTCATTTTTTCCAAAAATAATTTCTAGGTAGATAGGTATATATTTAATCACAGAAACACCAAAAAAATTCCATGATTCAACAACTAGCTAGGAACGGTCATGTCCACCGTTTTCACCGCATTTTGAAACGGGCATGACAAATTAAAAAAAAATTGGAAAACCTTCGCATTGTGTCATTATATGTGACCAAGTTACCAGGAAAAATAATAAACTTGTAATACGATAATTATATTTAAAAAGTGTTCTTATAAATGAGCTATCATGTGTGAAGATTCGTTGCTTTCAAGCCAAATGATCAATCTTATGACCACATTCATGGCATAGTTTTTTCAAATGATCTAATATTGTGCACAAGGGTGCATACTGGAATGGCAAACAATGTTGCTTAATGAAGTTTTCTATTTCCTTGTATGAAAAATTCATTTTCCATTTTTCGAGTGTCCAAAATGAGTTTTTTTGTGAAGAACCTACCATATATTTGTTGCCACATTGAACCAAATCATTTTTATAAAATACTATGAAAGGATCGATATGGTTGACTAGAGGGGGGGTGAATAGGCAACGACCACTTTTTAATTAATCTTAGCAAGTTAGGGTAATCAACATACGGGTTCACAAATATTACAGCAATGGGGTGAACCTTAATGAAGCTAACAACGAGAGTTACTAAGACAAGTAAGAGATAGACAACAACATAAGCATACACAAAGTAAAGGTTAGAGATAACCACAAGTAGAACCAATGGAAATGAGGATGTGTTACCGAACTTCCTTCCCTTTGACAGGAAGTACGTCTCCGTTGGAGCGGTGTGGAGGCACAATGCTCCCCAATAAGCCACTAAGGCCACCGTATTATCCTCACGCTCTCGCACGATGCAAGGTGCCGTGATTCCACTATAGGTGCCCTTGAAGGCGGCGACCGAACCTTTACAAACGAGGTTGGGGCAAACTCCACGCAAAGCTTGGAGGCTCCCAACAAGACCACGAAGCTTCACCACAATGGAATGTGGCTTCGAGGTGACCTCAACCGTCTAGGATGCTCAAACACCCAAAAGTAACAAGATCCGCAAGGGATTGGTGGGGGAATCAACTTTTCTCTTGGTGGAAGTGTGGATCTAGGCCTTCTCAACCAATCCCTAAAGAATCAACAAGTTTGATTGGCCAGGGAGAGAGATCGGACACTTTTGAGCTTAGGGAGCAACAATGGAGCTTGGGAGGGTAAGAGATAAGGTTCTACAGCTAGAAGAACCCTTTATATAGTGGGGGGAAATCCAACCGTTTTCCCACTCATAGCCCGTGCCTAGCGGTACTACCGCTACGCCCCTGGTAGTGCATAAGCACTACCACCGCAAGAAAGTCTTCGCAAAAAGGTTCGTCCATGTACAACCGCTAGGCAGGCGGTATTAAGCTCCTGGAGCGGTACTACCGCTGACCAGGGGCGGTACTACCGCCAGCTAGCGGTACTACCGCTGGCTGCAGCGGTACTACCGCTCGCACTCCACCGGTACTACCGCTAGGCCCAGCGGTACTACCGCTGGGCGACCATTTGCAAAGAAGAAAGAAACACCAAGGCGGGAGCCACTCCAAATTTGCCGGCAAGGGGGAAAATAGGTGAAGTGAGCGCGTGCAAGATTGATTCCACCCAAACCTTTCCACTACGGTTCCCCTCTTAATAGTACGGCTTTCCTATGACTCAAATAAAGAGAATCGTAGAGAGCACCGTGCTTCTGTTCCACATAAGAGGGGGCGAGTCGTCTTGTGCCGTTGACGTGTGTTATCTGAAATCTTAACACACACGGTTAGTCCTTTGCGGTACTGTCATCAATCACCAAAATTGCTTAGGCATAAACTATGCCCCAACAATCTCCCCCTTTTTGGTGGATTGATGACAATACCAGATTTGCACAGAGAATAATATGAGAACAAAAAGATAGAGATATATGAAAATAAGGAGCATATGACTCACAGCATATGATGGAAATAAATCTCACAAAAGTTCATGTCTCACGAAAGATAGCAAAATAGAAACAAACCAAGTTCGAAGCAAAACACGAAAGATAAGCAAAGCTAAGCAAAGTTCAACTCTCAAAGCAAATCCAGCTCCTAGATTCTCTCCCCCTTTGGCACAAGACACCAAAAAGGGGCTCACCTAACGCCACAGGTGGTTACTCCTCATCCTCAGCATCGCCAGACTCGTCCGTAGCCTCCGGATCGTCCTGCTCCTCTTCATTGTCCTCTTTCTCCTCAGCGCCAGACCACTGGTAACCTTGAGTCCGCATCCAAGCAGCCTCTAGAGTGATGTCGTCCTCTGATCCGCTGGAGATGTCAACATCAAGTGTCCCCGGGACATGCTTGTGCCTCTGACGGTCCTCCTTCTGAGCCACGTGCGTATGATACTGGCCCTTAGCCTGCATACAGAAGAGAGTCTTCATCTTATCCTGCAGTTTCATGGCCCAAGATGGCATGGCAGAAGAGCGGGACTGAGAGGCGGTTCCTCTGTCAGCAGCAGTCTCTGTGTCAGTGTCCATGTGCTGAGATGAAGTTTATGGGTTGGCCCATTTTTCCTTGACGCGAAGCTTGACAGGATCGTGCACAATGTAGTCAGCCTGAATGTATAACTCCTCCTGCGGATAGGTGTCTTGCCACTTCTGACGGATATAAGCAAACAAGTAGGGCCCGTAGATGGGAACCTTGCGCATCATGATGCAGTTCCAGAGCTCAGTGAACATCACATCAGAAATATCAAGAGGGGCAGACTCCTTAGTCATAGCCTCCTCACAGAGCAGTAGCATCTCAGCCAGAGAGCCATGTACCTCGTCGAAGTTGCCAATGCGAGGAAAGAGGGTGTTGCGGAAGATCCGATGCATGATGTCCAGATGCCTGGGGAGCACACCTTTCTTCACATAGAGTTGCTGCAATCTGTCCTTGGTGGAGGCCCTCTGGAGCCTCTGGATTGCGATAATGCTTGGATTGTGTGTCTCGTGGGGGGTTCGAGCGGCGAGCACCACCTGTGACACACAACACACACCGAAAAAGAGCGACAAAAAGGAGTCAAGGCAATGAACAAGAAAAGGCAAAAAAGTAAACACTCATTGCCAAGCACATGAAAAGAGTACACAAAGAATCCTCTTGGCGGTAGTACCACTACCCCTGGCGGTAGTAACGCCGGGGTCCTGGGGGTAGTACCGCTACCCCTGGCGGTAGTACCGCCGGGGTCCTGGAGGTTGTACCGTTACCCCTGGCGGTAGTACCGCTGGGGTCCTAGCGGTAGTACCGCTACCCCTGGTGGTAGTACCGCTGTTGTTTGATTTTTCAGATCTGAAATATGAATAGAACCCACAGAGATGACTACATGGATTTACGAGGGCCATGGGCTGTGTACTATCACTAAGAACTCCACCATAGCCCTAACCACATGAGGATCACAAGTACCATCTAAATAAGCACATGCCTAGTCAAGAGAGTGCAAGTTTTAGATCTAATCCAAACATAGTTCAAGTGCTTGATCTAAAAAATGTAAATCCTAGGGCATGGAAAAAATAAAAGCAAAGATTCATAGGACCTACACTCCCCTCGAATATCTCCTTCATGCCATCCAAGAACAAGGCACAATATCAAAGACATGGATCCAAACCACCAATGCTCCTAACCCTAGAACAAGAACATCAACCAAGAGAAGAAGGGGAGGAGATTTACCGGGGTCCATGGCACTTGGAGGAGGAAGGAGAAGTGGAGCAAATCCTCCAACTCAACGGAGAGAAGAGGCTCCATGAATAGAGATCGAAATAGGGGGAGTTCGGGTTGGGGAGGGAGGAGCCGCGAGGAAGAAGAAAGAGGCAGAAAAAAAACGGTCTCCCCCTCCTTTATATAGCCCAAGGGGTATGGGCCAGCGGTAGTACCGCTGTGGTCCTGGCGGTAGTACCGCTGGCTGCAGCGGTAGTATCGTTGGGGTCATGGCGGTAGTACCGCTCCCCCTGGCGGTAGAACCGCTCCCCCTGAGACAACCCTCAAAATGTCCTAGTTAGGTCGTGATAGATTGGGATCCTGGCGATAGTACCGCTATCACTAGCGGTAGTACCGCTGGGGTCCTGGCGGTAGTACCGCTACCCCTAGCAGTAGTACCGCTGGGGTCCTGGCGGTAGTACCGCTACCCCTAGCGGTAGTACCGCTGGGGGTCCTGGCGGTAGTACCGCTGCAAATGTCACAACGGGACCTAGGAGAAGAGAAGAACGTGGGAAAATGACAAGTTAGTGAAAAAATAAGATAGCATCAGCAAGATATACTGACTTGTCATTTTATATCCTTTCTTCTATATGAGAGAAAGGTGGGGGGGCGGTGGCCGAGGCCACCTATGTTTGAGATAAAGGTATGACACCACGAAGAATTATCCTTGGGTTCATGACCAATGCTCGTCTTTGAAGCACAAGTGCCATTTTGAGAATGGCTAAAGTGAAAGACTAGATCGATTTATGCATAATGGGGGGATGAAAAGTTCATTGAGAGAACAACACTCCCCCTATGTCCATGCCTACATCTAGAACAAGATAGAATGCATAGTGAGGTGCAACGTGCCTAGCTTCAATCCACATTACTTGAATCAATGATATTTAGCTCATGCCTTAACTCCCGGAACCTTGCTTCATCTAGGGGCTTAGTGAAAATATCTGCAAGTTGCTCTTCGGTGTGGATGAAGTGAACCTCAATATCACGTAGCTTGATATGTTCACGAATGAAGTGATGGCGAATATCAATATGCTTGGTTTTGCTATGTTGCACTGGGACGAGGGAAATCTTGATAGCACTTTGATTGTCACATAGAAGAGGCATTTTGTCACAAGTGACACCGTAATCCTTTAAAGTTTGCCTCATCCATAGCAATTGTGCACAACAACTTGCAGCTGCCACATACTCAGCTTCGGTGGATGATAGAGAGACGCAATTCTGCTTCTTTGAAGACCAACTTACCAGTGAGCGACCAAGGAATTGGCATCCTCCAGAAGTTGACTTCCTCTCCACACAATCTCCTGCCCAATCTGAGTCAGAATAGCCAACTAGACTGAAGTTTGCTCCTTGGGGATACCAAAGGCCAAAGTTTGGGGTATGAGCCAAATATTGAAAGATTCGCTTAACAGCCATATAATGATTTTCTTTTGGTGCGGATTGAAACCGTGCACATATCCCTACACTCAACATAATATCCGGTCTAGATGCAAAAAGGTAAAGGAGGGATCCAATCATGGAGCGATATACCTTTTGATCCACTGCTTTACCGTTGGATCACTGTCAAGCTTGCATCTTGTTGGCATGGGGAACTTGACCGGTTTGACATATTCAAGCTCGAACCATTTGAGCATGTCTTGAGTGTACTTGGCTTGTTTGATGAAGGTCCCTTCTAGGCCTTGTTTAATCTCGAACCCGAGGAAGAACTTCAACTCTCCCATCATGGACATCTCAGATTTCTCAGTCATTAGTGCAGCAAATTCTTCATTGAAGGAAATGTTGGAGAGCCAAAGATAATATCATCAACATATAGTTGGCATATGAACAAATCCCCTTTAACCCTCTTAGTAAAAAGAGTGGGATCTATCTTCCCAATTTCAAACCCACGATCTTGTAACAACTCAGTAAGATACTCATACCACGCACGTGGGGCTTGTTTAAGGCCATAGAGTGCCTTATTAAGTTTGTACACATGATTGGGGAGCTTGGGATGTTCGAATCCCGGGGGTTGTTTGACATAGACCAACTCATTTAAAGGACCATTAAGAAAGGCACTTTTCACATCCATTTGTTGTAATTTGAAGTTATGATGAGAAGCAAATGCAAGCAACATGCGAATAGATTCTAGACGAGCAACAGGGGCAAAGGTTTCACCGTAGTCGATACCCTCGACTTGGGAGTAGCCTTGAGCCACCAATCTTGCCTTGTTTCGAATCACAATCCCATTTGCATCTTGCTTGTTCTTGAATATCCATTTGGTCCCGATGACATTATGTTCCTCTGTTGGCCTTGGCACTAAATCCCACACTTGGTTGCGCTCGAAGTTGTTAAGTTCTTCATGCATGGCCATAAGCCAATCCTCATCATCGAGCGCTTCCTGTACCTGTTGAGGTTCACAATACGAAACAAACGCGTGATGCTCACAATAATTCCAAATCTGTTGACGGGTGGATACTCCCCTTTTTAAACTGCCAAGTACATTCTTCATAAGATGTGACTTGACTCTCAGCTTGTTCGCAATCTTGGCTGCTCGACGCTCCAAGAGTTCTTCATTGGATAGCGGGGGAGCATCGACTTGTTTACTTTGCTTGCCCTTGCGTCTTGAGCCTCCCTTGGCACCGGCTGTTGGTGCCGCAGAAGGGAATTGTGAGACAGTATCCTGATCATCTTGACTTTCGACTTGAGCAGGATCACTAGTTTGTTCTTGTATTTGTGGTTGCTCTTGATCTTGATCTTGTGCTTCTACTTGGTCTGGATCTCGTGGTTGCACTTGATCTTGATCATGAGCAGATTCGGAGTCTTGGGTGAGTGCTTGAATATCATGAGACACATCATCATTGGTGGGCAATTTATCTTGACCTTGAGCTTGTTCATTTTGTTGAGAGTCTTCTCTTTGTTCATCGGAAGCGTGTGGGGCTTGTGGAGGTGATGGCTCCATTTGAGTAGAGCATTGTCCATCTCCTTCGGCCACAAGGGGTTCCTCAATGGGGAGTATTTGACCAATCCCCATTCTTCTTATGGCTTGGGGAGGAATTTCATCACCTACATCACAAAGACCACTTTGCTCCACTTGGGAGCCATTATTTTCATCAGACTCCACGTTACACGTCTCCTCAATGAGTCCGGTGGACTTGTTGAGGACACGGTAAGCATGAGAGTTTGTAGCATAACCAACAAACATGCCCTCATGTGCTCTAGAATCAAATTTAGCTAAACGTGCACCTTTCTTGAGAATGAAACACTTACAACCGAATACCCGGAAGTACTTGAGATTGGGTTTGTTTCCAGTTAGAATCTCATACAAAGTCTTGTTCAAGCCTTTGCGGATATAGAGCCGATTGGACGCATACCATGTTGTGTTGATGGCCTCTGCCCAGAAGTTATATGGAGATTTGAATTCTGCCATCATTGTCCTTGCAACGTCTATCAAGGTCCGGTTCTTCCTTTCTGCCACGCCGTTTTGTTGAGGGGTATATGGTGCTCAATATTGGTATTTTATCCCCTCATCACCTAGAAACTCATCCAAGGTGTAGTTCTTGAACTCGGTGCCGTTGTCACTTCTAATCATCAAGATCTTTGCTTCATGTTGACGTTGAGCTTCATTAGCAAAGTTGATGACAGTTTGTTGAGTTTCACTCTTCTTTTTGAAGAAATATACCCAGGTGTATCTTGAGTAGTCGTCAACGATCACCAAGCAATACTTTCTGCCTCCAAGACTATCAAATGATGAAGGGACAAACAGATCCATATGGAGAAGCTCCAATGGCCTCTTAGTGTAGATGAGAGTCGTTGGACGATGAGCAGTTTCATGAATCTTTCCTTCAATGCAGGCACTGTAAACACGATCTTTAGCAAAACTCACATTTGTTAGTCCACAAATATGGTCCCCTGTCAGAAGACTTTGCAAAGATCTCATATTGACATGAGCTAAACGGCGATGCCAAAGCCAGCCCACATCAACTTTAGCCATTAAACACGTCGCGGTCTTAGTGGGTCGCTTTGAGAAGTTCACCACATAAAGACCATTTTCGACATATCCAACATAGGCTACTTTAAGAGTCTTGCTCCTTAAGAGGACCATAGTATCAAGATTAAAGAATGTGGAAAAACCCATAATTGCAAGTTGACGAACCGAAAGTAAATTGTAGGCAAGTGACTCAACAAGCATGACCTTCTCAATAGATAACTCTTGAGAGACGACCACCTTACCAAATCCCAATACCTTTGACGAGGATGCATCGGCGTATTGGACATGGGTGGGCATAGATGGAGAAGGATGCACATCCACCACTAAGTCCTTGCTTCCGGTCATATGATTTGTTGCTCCACTATCGAGCAACCATGACACCCCACCGGAAGCAAACTCCTGCAATAGATCAAGGCTTGGTTTTAGGTACCCATTTTTAATGGGTCCTTTCATGTTAGAGACAAGGGTCTTAGGAACCCAGATAGCCCATTCAATATACTCATCGTAGGAACCAACAAATCTGGCATAAACATGCCCATCACTAGCACGACATAAAACATAAGAAGAATTGAGTTTGTCGGTTGTGTTAGTAGGAATGGTTTTGCCCTTCTTGAGGTTTCCATAGTCCACCTTGTTCGTGTTCACCTTATTAGTCCTCTCACCCTCTTTGACAAAGATGTCCATGAGGGTAGGAGATCGTTTGTTCCTGTTCCTACTTTTACCTTTTGACTTGGAGGTAAGTCCAAGTCCCTCCTTTCCTACAACACCTTTTTGAGTGCTCAAGAGGTCGTTCAGGCTCTTCTCACCTTGTATGCATGCCACAAGGCCCTTCTCAAGTTTCTCCTTTAACTTGGCATTTTCCTCCACAAGATGTACATGCTCACAACAGGGATTAGTTGCACTAGCATTATCAATTAACACAAAGGGAGGACAAGTAGAGATCTCCTTGGTAAGCTTTGCTTGGAGTTGATCATGAGACTCTTTCATAGAGAAATGAACACCTTTCAAGACCTTGTGGGCCTTGTCAAGTGTGTCAAACTCCTCTTTGAGTCTGTCATGGCCAACCCCAAGAGCATACTTTTCAGACTTAAGCATACGAGTAAGAACAACATCATGATCTAGTTTCTTTTGCATTTTAGCGCAGTCATCGTTATATGACTCCTCAAGAACCAAACAAAGAGTGTGCTCCTTTTCTAGAGCAATAGATAATTCAGCAATTTCATCGGCATAGTCACGACTGTGTCCCTGAAGCTCGGAGATGGTCTCCTCATGAGACTCAATGAGGTCAGTGGCCTCACCCAGTTGTTCCAAGAGAGCAACAAAGTGCTTCTTGGATTCTCCCTTAATAGTGCATAGAAACTTGTCAAGACCATGCTCATTAAGTTCCCCAACATCACTATCATCAACATCAATTTAACAATGAAGGAGCAGTAGCGATGTTGGTCTTAATGATGGGGGTTACCTGATTGATACCTTTTGCCATGAGGCACTTGGTGATGTGGTTCTCGTTGGGGGCATTGAAGAGGGACACCTTCTGGGGAGAGGTAGTGGCAATAGCAACAGTTGCCGTTGCCACTGTATCATCATCATCATCATCATCATCGGAAGGGTACTCTTCAAGGGCCACCATCCCTTTTGGGTGGGGTTTCTTCACAAAGTTGTTCTTGATTGGAAATGATTTGGTTTTGTCTTTGCGAATGAGTTTGCCCCCGTTGTCTTCCCTTTTCTCATAGGGACATTCGGCCACGAAGTGGCTCACGTTACCACAGTTATAACATGTCCTCACTCGTTGTTTGGGTTTGAATCCACTCGAGTTGTTCTTGGTGAAGGTGGGTCTTGAGTTCCTCTTGTTGTCCCAGAATTGCCTTGATGCAAGAGCCATGTGCTCATGATGGGCATACTTTGTGTCTTCAGGGCAGCTCTCCTCTTCCTCATCCTCTTCTTCTTCTTCAAACATTGCTTTTGCTTTTAACGCAAGGTTGGGTGAAGTTGTCTTTGAGCGAACACGATCAAGTGCTTTGTCGGCTGTTTCGTTCATGATCGACATTGCAATGAATTCATCCAACACCTCACTGGAAGACAAGGAGTGGAAGTCTGGCCGCTGACGAATGACAGATGACATGGCTTTGTTGAAAGGCATGATGGCTTTGAGAAACTTGCGCTTGACCCATGTATCATCCACATCCTTGCTCCCATGATCCTTGAGTGCCACAACAATAGGAGTCACCCTCCGATAGAGATCACGAGGGTCCTCGTCTTCCTTCATCACAAACTCATCGGCCTTATCAAGTATCACTTCATAGTTGGATCGTTGAATGCTTGAGCTTCCCTTGTACAACACCATAATATGCTCCCAACAATCCTTGGCCAAAGTGAAGGGACGCAAGTGAGGAAGATCTTCAGGTGGCACTGCGGACTGGAGAATAAACAAGGCGGGGTGATTGTATTGATTGTCTGCATCTTCTCTTGGAGTGAGGTTGCTTGGATCATGGGGATAATATCCTTGCTCGATGATTCTCCACAAGTTTGTTGAGATGTGATTCAAATGAAACTTAATAGAAAATACCCAGTTAGCAAAGTCACCTTTCACAAGCTTAGGAGGAGGACCAACAGGATTAAGACGCGGTGCGGGAATGGATCCTCCATAGACCATGGGGGGGGGGGTGGAACTGAGGCATATGTTCCAGTCCCATCCTTTTCGTGAGATGAGGAAGGTCGCATACCTTTAGCCGCTTCCTTAGAGGAATTGGCCTCCGAATCACTGATGGTGGGTTTAACCACTAACGCCGGTTCGGGTGGACTTTTAAATCCCTCAATTAACTCTTTAAGCATGGTCTTGACTTCGTTCGTCAAGGACGTCTTGAGGGCGGCCATAGCCGTATTCAAGTCGTCCCTTGTGACCGAAGTCAAGTCCATGGCCTCGGGTTGCCCATGGTTAATTCCCTCTTCGCCTTCCATACTCTTCGGGTGGTGAAACCCTTAATAAAGAGACGTGGCTCTGATACCAATTGAAAGGATCGATATGGTTGACTAGAGGGGGGGGGGGTGAATAGGCAATGACCACTTTTTAATTAATCTTAGCAAGTTAGGGTAATCAACATACGGGTTCACAAATATTACAACAATGGGGTGAACCTTAATGAAGCTAACAACGAGAGTTACTAAGACAAGTAAGAGATAGACAACAACATAAGCATACACAAAGTAAAGGTTAGAGATAACCACAAGTGGAACCAATGGAGACGAGGATGTGTTACCGAAGTTCCTTCCCTTTGACAGGAAGTACGTCTCCGTTGGAGCGGTGTGGAGGCACAATGCTCCCCAATAAGCCACTAAGGCCACCGTATTCTCCTCACGTCCTTGCACGATGCAAGGTACCGTGATTCCACTATAGGTGCCCTTGAAGGCGGCGACCGAACCTTTACAAACGAGGTTGGGGCAAACTCCACACAAAGCTTGGAGGCTCCCAACAAGACCACGAAGCTTCACCACAATGGAATGTGGCTTCGAGGTGACCTCAACCGTCTAGGATGCTCAAACACCCAAGAGTAACAAGATCTGCAAGGGATTGGTGGGGGAATCAACTTTTCTCTTGGTGGAAGTGTGGATCTAGGCCTTCTCAACCAATCCCTAAAGAATCAACAAGTTTGATTGGCTAGGGAGAGAGATCGGGCACTTTTGAGCTTAGGGAGCAACAATGGAGCTTGGGAGGGTAAGAATAGGGTTCCACAACTAGAAGAACCCTTTATATAGTGGGGGGGGGGGAATCCAACCATTTTCCCACTCACAGCCCGTGCCTAGCGGTACTACCGCTGGATGCAGCGGTACTACCGCTGGCACTCCAGCGGTACTACCGCCGGGCCCGTGGTAGTGCATAAGCACTACCACCGCCAAGAAAGTCTTCGCAAAAAGGTCCGTCCACGTACAACCGCTAGGCAGGCGGTACTAAGCTCCTGGAGCGGTACTACCGCTGACCAGGGGCGGTACTACCGCTAGCACTCCAGCGGTACTACCGCTAGGGCCAGCGGTACTACCGCTGGGGGACCATTTGCAAAGAAGAAAGAAACACCAAGGTGGGAGCCACTTCAAAGTTGCCGGCAAGGGGGAAAATAGGTGAAGTGTGCGCGTGCAAGATTGATTCCACCCAAACCTTTCCACTACGGTTCCCCTCTTAATAGTACGACTTTCCTATGACTCAAATAAAGAGAATCGTAGAGAGCACCGTGCTTCTGTTCCACAAAAGAGGGGGGCGAGTCGTCTTGTGCCGTTGACGTGTGTTATCTGAAATCTTAACACACACGGTTAGTCCTTTGCGGTACTGTCATCAATCACCAAAATTACTTAGGCATAAACTATGCCCCAACATAATATGTCATATTTAATTCACAATCGACCAAATGGTTGGGTATTAAGAGCTTTTATCCATCTCTCATGGAAAAGACAAATTTCTACCGATTCAGCTTGAAGCGAGTCAAATTTGAAGTGCAGCTCCCTCATAGTTTGCTCCTGATTTTTTCCAAAAATAATTTCTAGGTAGATAGGTATCTATTTAGTCACATAAATAGAAAAAAAGTCCAAGATTCAACCACTAGCTAGGAATGGTCACGCCCATCGTTTTGACCGCATTTTGAAAGAGGCATGAAAAATTGAACAAAAAACAAAAGATTGGAAAACCTTCGCATTGTGTCATTATATGTGACCAAGTTACGAGGAAAAATAATAAACTTGCAATACGGTAATTATATTTAAAAAGTGTTTTGAGATATGAGTTATAATGTGTGAAGATTCATGACTTTCAAGCCAAATGATCAATCTTATGGCCACATTCATGGCATAGTTTGTTCATGATCTAATTATGTGCACAAGGTGCATATTGGAATGGCAAACAATGTTTCTTACTGTAGTTTTCTTTTTCCTTGTTTGAAATATTCATTTTCCATTTTTCAAGTGCCCAAAATGAGTTTCTTGTGAAGGACCTACCATATATTTGTTGCCAAATTGAACCAAATCATTTTTATAAAATACTAGGCCATATTTAATGTACAATTGACAAAATGGTTGGGTGTTAAAAGTCTTTATCCACCTCTCGTGAAAAAGACAAATTTATGTCGATTCATGTGGAAGCGGGTTAAATTTGAACTGCAGCTGCATTATAGTTTGCTCTTTATTTTCGAAAAAATCATTTATAGGTACATAAGTATCTATTTAATCATAAATACATGGTTTGGTGGCCTGACGTCAAGGTTTGCATGGTCGTCGAGGGCCCCAATTCCAGAGCGCGTAAACTTGCATGCCAGCCGCATGGTCACCGCCTGACCGTGGCATTGCCACGTGTTCGGGGTGGAATAGGCATGTCTGGTGGGATAGACAATCCGTCGGTAGTTGTTAGGAAGAAGAATACAATAGAACAATCTCACGAGGATACCGAACTAAGCTCAAACATGAATTAGCAGCCAAATGTTTGATTAGTGGTGCGGGTAATGCACATAGACAATGGGCCTCAATTTTGGGTGAGGATGATCATCTACTAAGGAGACTCTCTTGGCAACTTTTTAGCTCAAATGGATGAACCTAGGTGGCACTTGCTTTGTAAAGTACCACACTGTGCAGACATATGGATGTTGAAGCTGGGATCAAATTAATGAATGGATTGAGCTGAAATTTGTTGTATGATGTTAATTTGGGCATATGAAGGCAGTGTAAAATAATTATACCATTTGGACATGCCAAAGTTACACTTCCTTCATAATGTGCCAATCTGGACAGAAAATGGTAATTGAAACTGGGCTCACATAGATGATTTGATTGAGCTGAAATTTGGAGGAGCATTATAATTTGGGCACATTAAGGCACTATAAAAATTTCATAAAATTTGGATAAACAAAAATTGTACTTCCTTCACAATGCTCTCTAGTGAACAGAATATTGGGAAAAATATTGAGGGAAACTCGCTGAATTAAATGAGCTAAAATTTGGTGGAGTGAGGTTATATGGTCAATTCCATTCCGTGGTAAATTTTCATCAACTATAAAGCAATATAAAATGTAGTGTCTCCACAAATTGAAAATATTACCAGAAACAAAGATTGGATGATGAGCTCACATGGATTGTTAGATGGGGCTGAAATTTTGTGGAGAGCTATGGTTTGGGCATATAGAAGATGTGGAAAACATTCAACTCATGAGGATATTCCTAGCTAGTACTTCCTTCACAAAACTGTTAGCTGAACACAAACTTTGGAAATTTGCTGAGAAAGATTTACAAGGCAAATGGATACGAATGTTTTTATGAGGCAATGATTTGGATAGTCAAGAGTGCACAAAATTTTTGAGGGCAATGAAAAAAAATAGAAATAACACTTCCTTCACAATGTGCTATTCTGAATAGAATAGGAAAATGAATATTTATGAATTATTTTTGAACTAATGGAAGGAAGGGTTTTCACATATTTGAGGAATATATGATCCAAACTATTTATGAGAATTTTTCGAGAATTTTGGGAATGACAGAATAGTAGGTTGCTTCACAAACTAGGGTAAAAATTGATACATGGACATGGCACGAAAACAAAACTGATGATGTGGCACATAGTCATAGTGATGACCATCTATATTGGTTGTAATCAGCTACAAATTAGGCAGCGGAACAGGGCTACCCGCTTTATGACCATTTCCAGTATGGAAGTTACGACCTTTCTGATGAAAATGGTCCTTAGTTTTTAGGGATAGGACCCCTCCGGGCATCTTACGACCAATTGGTCTGAAATGGTCGTAGATTTACGACTATTTGTGAGAGTGTCACTGCCATAAGGTCGTTAGTTGACATATTTCTTGTAGTGTTGCTCTTGTGTTTCAAAAAAACGTTTCCTCAACACTGAGTCACTCTCTCACAGATTTGGCATGGGTAGGAGAGATTGATCTGGTGGAAAGAAACTTGGGGAGGCTAGAAATCAAGGTTCAAATGGTTGGATAGGAATCTCTTGATCTCAACACATGAGTAGGTGGCTTTCTCTCAGAAAAATGGATCTGGCAAGTATAAGTGTGTTCTGAGTGCTTCCTCAACAAATGAGAGGACGTGGATGGGGTATATATAGGCATCTCCCAAAGTCCAACCGTTACAACATTATTTCCCAACTCGGTCAAAATGAAATGAATCTCGGTGGTACCGAGTTGCACTAAATGTGGAACTTTTGAATTCTTGGTGAGACCGATATATGAATCTCTGTGGTACCAATACGATGACCTAGACCAGTTACCAAACCTTGGTGAGACCGATTTCAAAGTCGGAAATTCCGTTTCTTGAAATCTTGTCAACAGAAACTTGGTCACTGAATCTCACTTGCACCAACATGAAAGTTGGTGGTACCGAGATAGTAGGGTTTGGCATAGGATTTTTCAAGTGGAAAATCGGTAGGGCCGAGTGGAAATAGTTGGTGGCACCGATTTTGCTGATGTGGCTTTGGACAGAGATATTTTGTGGGGTAATGGGTGAGTCTTTTTGGTGGCGACCTCTTAGCACTTGAGCAACTAATTCATCATAATACCTCACCCCCTTTTAATAGTATTGACTTTCCTATGGACTCAAAGTGATTTATCACAAATGTAAAATGTAGAGTTTTCTTTCTTGAAGCTTGAGCCAATCCTATTCCTTTCCTTGCATCAAGGGGATTCTCCTCACAATCCTATAGCCAAGTCATTTTGAACTTTTCGGAAATATACTTGAATAATATCATTAGTCCAATGATGCATATGTTGTGATCAATTATCAAAACAACCTTAGGGGCTATTGTGCTTTCAATCTCCCCATTTTTGTTAATTGATGACAACATATAGATCAACACTTCAACAAAAGATATAATCAATGAATAGCATCGATGCTTTGAGAAGTATGTGAAAAGCAAGATCTCTCCATAAATGTGTGCATTATTTTAAATTTGCGTTTGAATGTAGATGCACAATCGATTAGGATCATGGGTGACTCTTCCATGTCACATACAACTTGGTGGTGCACATAGATGATATGAATGAGTAGTAAAACACATAACACCAAACAAGCAAGTGAATGATCATCATGTGGATAGCTGAAAGGTAATAACGTGGTTGCATCAAAGAGTCAAAGCGTATGATCAAACACTCCTCCTAAACGGACAAGGCATCCAAAATACCAAAACTTTGGAAAACCAAATGGGAGCAAATAAAGTGCAAAGCTGTCCCTCTTGAAGCCCTGTTTGATCTATATACGTCTCCCACTTTGGCAACAAGTTACCAAAAAGTTCAAAGGTCTAGAACTAATCATCTATGTTAGCTGGAAATCCTCCGGTAGCTGATGATGGAGTGGACAAAAGAGCAACGACGAAGGCTTCTACACATGTCCTTGGAGCTGGAGGGGTAGACACTGGAGGTGCAGGAGTAGGAGCTGAAGCTTGAGCTGATGAAGATGGTCTTTCTTCCGGAACTGGCACAGCCGCTGACCTAGTCTGGGTCATGAACCGAGTAGTAGTAGGAAGAGGCGAATCTTCATAATCACTTCTGGAGCGGGGAATCTTCACACAGTCAACTTCATGCTAGAGCTTCTCGATAGTGGTAGTCAACTCCGTTACCTTAATATCCAGGTCATGGAATTTTATCTCCATGATCCTCTGGAGCCACTTCTAGTTCAACAAGATCTCATAAATTTTATTCTCCATCCCTTGGATGGTGCTGACCAAGAATGACATTTCCTCATCTCTGGTTCTGAGCTGTGGGGTTGGAGGTGGAGCATTCTTAGCAGCCTGTGCATGTGCTGCCTCTCGAGCATGCCAATTTTGGCATTGATGAGCATCTGAATATATGAAGCATATCCATAGGATCTCTTCTAATGTGTAGCAGTCGTCCTGACAGTCTCAACTATCAAGTCCATCACTCTTAACTGGGTATGGGTTTCTAAATGATGCATCATATTCATGGAATAACCTCTAATCATCTTATCACCTCCTGATTTGGGCATGCAGGTGTATCTCATAATGGTGATCATAGTAGGTATCCCTCCTTACAAGAAATAGACACAACCAAACTTGTGCGTCTGCACATACTTTTGGGGCACTGGCTTGTACGTGTTGGCCATGGAGTTATGATTCATCTTGGGTTCTTGTCACACCCTATGTTTTGACTCTCCTGACTAAACTAACTTATCTGAAAAATTAGGACCAATGAAAATCTTTATGAGTGCTTTTGATGCTTGAAGTGATTGTTGATTGCTTGCTTGCTTGTATGCCTGTGTTTGACTCTCAATGTTCGTGCTGCTCTCCAAACTCACCTCCTTGACCTAAAACATTGCCTAATGATAATGCCATGTGTATAGGACCAGAAACTATTTTACTATATATTATTTTCACCAAAGAGCATTTCCTTGTTTTAGGCTTTCAAAAAACCCCGAGTTGGGATTTGTACTACAAGTCCTCAAATTAGGGAGGTTATTTTGCACCAAATATTTTATTTAAATCCCATTATCAAAATGTATTTCCAGAACCACAATATAATTATTTTATAAGTTATTTTACTATTCTATTTAAATACCTTTCTCTGAGGCCAGACATGGTCCCCTATGAAAAAAAGTTATTTTATTGCTTTTAGAATATTTGAGAAAATTTAGGGAAAATCAGTGGACATACATATTCCATATATAAGAGTTTCAACACATGGTCATGTTCAAAATAATAGGCAGAACCCTTCAAAACCCTTCCTGCCTATTTCAGGATTTTCGAATATTTCTATAAGAAATATTCTCAACAAAACCGAGTAAAATTCTAGCATGTCACCCATGATATAAGTGATGATCTTGACTACTTTCATCTCAATCCAAGTTGGTTTGGTTCAGCTAAATATTCCAAACCCTATCGGTCCACATCCAAGTTTGAGAAACTCTACATTGCCAAGTGTCTCCAATTGTGCTCAAATTTGGTGGACATGTTCTGATACTCTAATAATGCATACACACCAAGTGGTGCATCAAGGAGAATAGAATAACTCATCCCAAACCCCTCAAAACCTTCTTTGTTGATTTCTAGCTTTGGGAAACTTTACATTATAAAGTTTCTCCAATTGATCCCAAACTTTTTGGGCATGCCTTAATGCTCAAATAATGCCACTAAACCAAGTTGTTGATTTGTGAGAATTATTTGCATGGTTTTATATATAGAAAGCCATTTCTGCCCATTTCATGGGGTTTTCAAGTCTACATTGGAAACTTTCTCCACCAAATCCCAAATGGTGTCCAAGCCTATTTTCACATCCTATTAAGTTTCATAGCAAATGGAGTCCATTTGCCAGCCCTGACATCCATCAAGCACCTTCTGTCTATTTACAAAAGTTGCTGCTTTGGCCCCTTCCACTATTTTCCTTGTGCTTAAATCTTTACCACAACTCTCTCTAGTCCCCTTTTACCTCGAGTAACCTTGCCATGGCTACTGGTCAATTATTGGAGGGTGACCCCATGTATCTATCTCTCATTTTCACCTTGGCAACACTATTTTACCCCTCTTGCTATGATTCTGCTTAAGAAAATGCACCCACCTCTTTCCAGAGAGCCTCTAGCATGCCAATGCATCATTTCAAACCAATATATGGCATGCTCATGTGGGAAATATGTGGGGACCCCGACTTATGAGTCGAGACCGCCGAATGAACGTGCTTAGTGATCCCAGAGATCAATGCTCACCGAACACATAGATACTGAATAATAAGAGTCTTACATCCAAGTACTGAAGTATTACATCACGTGACCGAATGGTCAAGTTCACAAGGTAGCCTAAAAGGCCAAATCACAGTGATACAACAAGTATCAGAATTCATAGGCTAAGCGGGTGCCCATGCCATCAGCCTACACCAACAGGCATTCTGACTGGGAAGCGTCCTAGTTCGCAGGGGCGTCTCCGAAGACGTACTCATCTCCAAACTCCGGTCCTTCCATGTCTGGTCAATAATATAACCAGTGGCTAGCCAATGAGTACTTTTGAATGTACTCGCAAACAGCCCATGATATGAACAATGCAAGTGAAGGATAACAATAACATGCTTCTTTGGAGGATATCTCTTGGTGGTAATAAACATGATCACAGGTATGCATTGGAAGTTAAGAACTACTTTTGAACAACAGGTTATAGATATCAGTATATCTGCCCAAGGCTGAACCATCTGGGTTCACCCTATATGCCAAGTCACCAAACTTGACCATATCCTTACTTTCATAATAACTCCTTTTTATCACAATTCACACACACTAGGTTTATGCGGAAACAACTGTACGTAGTTTAAGCAGGATTACCCAATTGTCCTTGACCGTGGACACGGCTATTCGAATAGTTTTACACTCTGCAGAGGTGGTACGCTGGACCCACGAGATCCAGGAAACTTTCGTGTCATCCACGACTCCCGGTATATAACATACCCGAGGTAAGTACCCGACCAATGCCTTTCCCCTAACAATACTAGACAAGAGGTCCACTCGATTGGTACCCATCCCACATGTTGTACGTCTTATGAGCACAAACTCTGGACAGTATCAACCATGCGGGGACCAGCGGTGTGCTTGGAACACGTAAAAACGGCATAGTCGCCCTACCTGGCACGACCCCATCACGAGAGTGACCACACATCACTCCCGCCACTAGTAATGTGGATCTTTGCTAGCACCGACAAGAGTAATCGACACAGCCCTGTCCCATAAGGGGTAATGTGGTCGTACATGTAAGGGTGGGTTGGTCGACACATCATAAATCTAATCCCATTTCCGAAACCATACTCACTCAAAATACCCGGTGCAACACTTCTCCGAAAGTGGCCACCTAACTCATCATCACCCTCGGGCATTAGTGGCACCCGACGGGGTTTTCATAAACCTTTGATTTATACCATCAACAAGATCATGCTAATATTCTTCTAACTTTACTTGACAACATGATATTAGCATGACCCTCATAGGTGGTAGGATCAAGCTCAATGCATGTGCTCTAAAGGAGCCATCGGTAACATCACTTCAATTACCGGGACTTATGATCATATGCAACGGAAATACTTGCGATACTAACATGCAATATATCATATGTTCAGTCCTGGTCAAAGGGATGCTTGCCTTGGTCAGTTAGGTATCCGGGGTCTTCGAGGTTTTCCGCTCTGATTCCCTCGTCACACGGATTTTCTATCGTCATCAAAAGATAAAATAAGAAATAGCTCACTCCAAAACAGATCACAAAGTCACTTTAAAAATATTGGTTATTTCTGACAAATTTTGTTGTTATTTTAAATATATTTGCCTCTGATTCCAATGAAGGAATATTTTTAAAATCAACTAAACAGAAGCAAAACTCTTCCAATTTAATCCTTTTTATTATTATAAAATAGAATAATTCTGCAAAAATTCAACCAATGGTTTTATTAAATAATACATATTTTTAGAAGAATAACAGTGGAAAAAATATATTTTTACAATGGTTAAATCTTTTCATAAAAATCTTTCAAATCCAGTTTTTAAAATAAAGAAAAAGGGCTACAACCCCTGGTCTGGCTCGGCCTGGGACTGGGCCGGCCCAAAGGCCAGCCAGCTAGCTTGCCCAGACGCGCGCCGTCAGGTTTGAACCTGACACGTGGGCCCCTGCGGTCAGCGGCTGCGGGCAGCGAGGGAGAGAGAGATGGGCCATCGAGAGGTGGGGCACACCTGTCGGGGTCGTCTCCTACCTCTGGTCAGAGAGGAGGAGGAGCACGCCGGCGTGGCTACCGACATCCTCGGGCCCTAACGATGAGGGAAATGATTCCGGCTCGTCGTCGCCTACCTGCTCGTGGTCGGAACAACGACGGAGAGGCTCAGATTCACCGGCGACGAGGAGGCCGCGACGGAGGAATTTCGGGCGAAGGTCGAGGGGGTAACTAGGGGCACGGATTAGCTTGGGAAAGTTGGGGGAAAGCTCCCTGAGGTCAAGGGGAGTGGTTTCGTGGGCAGAGGGACGCAGGAGCCATCGTGTAGCGAGAGATCGACCGGAGCTCCGAGGCGGAGGGGCCTCGGTCGATCTCGAGCACCGGGGCTCCGCTGGCTTGCTGAGGTGGCTAGGGAGGTGCTAGAGGTCACTGCGATGCTGTCTCAAGGGTGCTGGAGCAAGGGGAAAGGCTATTCATAGGCCTGCGATGGTGAGCCGACTCGGGAGCGCTGGTGACTAACCGTGGCACGCATGGGTGTGCAGAGATGAGCTGGGGTCGAAACCACGATCTTAGGACGTGGTTTTGGACTGCCAGGGCTCACAGCAAGGAAGGGAGAGAGAGGAGAGGCGAGCATTCGTGGCCGCGCAACCCTGGCGGTTCTGGTGCGCATGGGCACACATCGCACCAGCTCTTAGCACGGGAGAGGAGGGGCCCTAATGGTCTCCTGATGTAGAGGGGTTGTCGGGGAAGAAGTTGGACACCTCGGGGGAGACTGGAACTGGCCGAGGGCGTCGCCTCCACCTTGGAGCTCTCTTTAGCACACCTAGAGCGCGGTTTTGGCATGACACATCATGCGGGTGTGCTCTGAGGTGCTTTGGACGTGTCTAGCATGTCATGGGCACTGGCTGGGAGATGCCTAGCCGTTAGAGACCCGTGGGAGCTTCGGCTGGTCAAGGGAGACAAGAGAAACAGGTGATGTCAGCTTTGAGCTGAAGCTTAGAATGGAGATTTTGGCATTTCTACTTTGAACCAGAGAGGGGCCAGTTGACTGGGGCAGGGCATTGGTAATGGCCACCTAATCTGAGAGTTTGGGGCAAAGGGATTGGGTTTAGCTATGGTTAGAGAGGCTTTTACCCATCTGTCAGAAGGTGCTCGATAGTGCTTTGGGGTGGTTGCACCCTACCACTGGTTCTGCAAATTAACAGGATTGGGTTTGGTGCTAAAACATGGGGTTTTCCCAAGTTTGAGCTCCATTGGACAAGTTTAGCTTTGTAAACTTTAAAACTTCACCATTTGACAATATCCGTTCCTTCCAAAGAGAGTGTGGGCAAACTAAGTCCCACAAATCCCATTTTTGGTGTGGAACCCTCATTTGAGGTATTAGGCACTCCTACAAAGTTTCAACATGATTGGACAAACTTTGCTATGTAGAGTTGATGTAACTTCAATCTGGACAAAAGGGGTTTTGCAGTTATTTGGGGTCCTTAATCACCTTGTATCAAGGAGAAACTTTATGTGGACACCAAATATGGCTTAGGGATACCACTGGATTTTCGAGGAATTTATTAAGAATATTTCCTTCGGAAATATTTCAAAAGGTCAAAACAGACATAAATGGTTTTCATGGTTTTACTCAAATAATAATAATATAAATAGGGGTTAAAATCTTATGTATGGAAAATGAGTCCTTCTGATTATCTCCAAATTTAATCAGATTTTTATAAGGCAGAAAAGTATTTTCCTATATAGGAATACCATTTCTGGCCTCAGAAAGGGACATGCAAATAAATTAGGAAAATAATTCATAAAACAATTATTTTGTGGTTTTGGAGTACCAAAATAGTACTAGAATCAAATTACCAACTTTGGGTAAGAACACTCCTTGCCATCAAGGGCATGTAGTGCAACTCAAAGTAGGGTTTTACTTTAACCAGAAATAAGAAAAGGGTTTTGAAAATAATTTGATCTTGAGAAATTTGGTTTTTCATCACATGATCAAGCATACAATGACAATCATGGCACTCACAACATTAGTTTTGAAAATGTTTTAATAAAGTCAAACTTTTGCGTTACACAGAAAGATGGATGTGAAAACAGGGTGTGACAAAATATGAGCAGCCCATCTGAAACTTGATTTCTGGCTGAAATGTTGCTTTGAATGGCAAGTACTTGCTACCCTCCTCTGCGTGAGCTCAAACTTGGCACTATTGTAGTCCTTGCATAGCCAGGTATGCTAGACAAAGTATCATCCCCAGATCCCTCCATTAAGCACCCTCAATTCCAACCCTAAGTTTGTTGTGGCAAACTAAACTGCATTCAAAACCAATTCAAATAAGCCCCTTATGCAATCAAACTCGTGACTCACCTTCCTGCATGCATGCCTTGCGTGTAGGACATGTTTCACTGGTCGTAAGGCCACTGTAGGCATGAGTCGCCATGGTCACCACACCACTGGCATGCAGAAACAGTGCTCTACATCTTGGCCTCTTGCTGCAGCTCGGGTCCAGCGAGGGCAGCGTGTCCCTGAGTGCCGTAGAGCCTCCCTTGACCAGCCACGCCCCTCCCCGACACCAGCTTGCATCCAATCCACCTCTGGCACGCGTGCACCCCGTGCCTAGAGCATCCCTCTCAGTGCCCGCTCCACCTTAGCCTCCCTCTCGAGCCCGTGCTACCTCCCATATCCTTCTCTCCATCCAGCAGGAACCCCCGAAGCTCCGCCTTCGCTCTCTTCTTCCCTGTCATCACGACAATGTCCGTGAGTTGCCGCTATGGCCTCGCTCGGATTCGGCTCTCCCGAGCCCCCTCTCGCCCTTCAAAGACTTGACTAGGCTCTCCTATGCCTCCACCATCCTTCCCGGCACTCGAGGGCTTAGTCTCCCCTGCCATATCAACCTCGCCAGCGAGGGCCGTCGTCGCCCACCACCCACCTGTCGGGCTCCTCCCTTCCGGTCACCCCTGTGGCCAACGGGATCTCCCCCAAGCGTGGAGTGAGACGGGGCACACGCCCAGGGGCCCCGCTAGTCTGTGGTATAGTGGAGGTAGCTAGGACTACGACACCCATCGTCCTCCTCGGCTCCTCCCTGCCCGAGCAGGAGGAAGAAGAAAGGTCCGACACGCAGGGCCCCATGTCAGCCTCAATGGTCGGGTCCGCCAGGTTTTAAGTGGATGCGGGTTTTGTGGAAACCGTGTCCCTACGCGTGAAGCGTAAGCGATGGATTACGCCTTCGGCGTGGCCACTCCGCTGGCCAGCCCGAGCCAATGGGCCGGCCCACCTCCTCCCCAGCGCTAGTGGGCGCAGGATAGCCCCTCTAGTAAAACCCCTTCTCATTTTTCTTCTACCAAAAAATTCAAAAATCCATAGTTAAATCATTTTAACTCCAAAATTGATGATTCAAATTCCTATAGGTTTCGAAAATCATGATCTATCCAAGGAGGTGCCTTGCACATTTTTCCAAATATCTTTTATGTAGTGTTAATATTCAAATGCAGATTTGAATGGTTCTAGTCCACCTTGCAAAACTCCTAGGAGACTCAAATCTGCTCCAAATGGAGTTATTCCAATTTCAAGAGACATATTAAATCATTCTCAAATTTCCCAGCCTAGGTGAACATTGTTATCTGCAATGTTTTTGTTGCATAAAATGAATAGCCCCTTTTGCTGTTTATTCCATATTAGAAAATCCATCGGAAATTCATACCAATTCCAATTCCAGTGAAACCACTTCCTAAATGTTTGTAAATTCATGCTCGATTAAGTGAGTGATTCCACTCATTTTTAGAAGAATATTTTGTGTAGACTTCTTATAGGATCACTTATTACTCCTTTCCTACATTCAAAAATCTCTGATGATCCAGATCTCCTAGAACAAGCTTGAGGTATTTTTCCAAAGACCACAGAGGTCCAAGAAAAATAGAATTCCTATTTGTAGAGCACTTTCATTTCTGCTTGCTGTGTGGCGTACTTTGGTTGTTTCCAATTATAGTTGACGGAATAGATGGAGTGCTCGGAGTTGGACCGGAAGACCTCAAAGACCCGGAGGCCTTTTAGAGCAAGGCAAGCAGCCCTTTGACCATGCCTGAGAAAATGTTTATGCATGTCATGTTGGTTATTTTATTATGATGCGTATAGTAAAGATTAATCTGTACACCCCGGCATGGTGTTACCGATGGATCCTCCGGAGCACTTGCATTGAGCATGACCTTACCATCTATGAGGGTCACGCTGATAAAATGTTGACAAGTAGACAGTTGTGCTACACATAGGATGAGCATATGCATGGTGATGGTAAAACAAAGGTAATTACAAAGGTTTTACGAAAACCCCGTCGCTTGCCACTAATGCCCGAGGGTGATAGTATTGAGTTGGATGACCACTTGAGAAAGAAGTGGTGTACCGGAATTTTTTTGTGTGGGTGGTTTCAGAAATGGGATTAGATTTAAGATTTGTCAACCACCCCAACCTTACATTTGCGACCATAATACCCCTTTATCAGATGGGGCTGTGTTGATTACTCTGGCCGTGCTAGAAAGGAGTCCGCATTACTAGTGGCGGGAGTGATATGGTCACTCTCGTCACGGGGTCGTGCCAGGTAGGACGACTATGCCATTTTTATGTGTTCCGGGCACACCGTTGGTCCCTGCATGGATGATACGGTCTAGAGTTGGTGCTGGTAAGATGTACATCATGTGGGCTGGGTACCAATCAAGCAGAGTGTTTGTCTAGTGTCGTCAGGGGAAAGGCATTGATCGGGTACTTACCTTGGGTATGTTATATACCATGAGTCATGGATGACACGGATGTTTCCCGGATCTCGTGGATACAGCATACAATCTCTGTAGAGTGGCAAACTATTCAAATAGCCGTCTCCACGGTCAAGGATTGTTGGGTGGTGCTGCTTAAACTACGTCTAGTATTTTCCGCATAAACCAAGTGTGCGTGTGTATAAAGGTGTCACCTAAGAAAGTGATTACTTGGTCAAGTTTGGTGACTTGACATGGAGGGTGAACATGAGGTGTTTAGCCCTTAGAATATTTACGTTGATATGTGTAACATGTTCTTACATTTACTATTTACCTAGTGATGCATGACCATCTAAATACTTGACCATGTTTATGCACTTATAAAACCTGCTTTCCGCAAAGGCTTCATTATACTTCATATTTCACTGAAATACATAATCCGCATCACGGGCTGTTTGGGAGTACATTCAAAGTACTCATTGGCTTGCCACTTGTCATTTCATTGATCGGGTAAGAGAGAACATGAGATGGTGAATAGTACCTTGGTGACGTTCCTGCGAGCTAGGATGCTTCGTAGTCAGAATGCGTGTAGGTTAAGGTTGATGGCATGGGTTCACGCTTTCGACCAATACATCCGCTATTGGTCAAGTTTGGTGTGTTGGCCTTCAAGGCCCTATCTATGTAAGACTTGACTGAAATGATCATCATGTGTATCAAACGGTGTGTATGGATGTAAGACTCCTGTTATTTAGTTTTTGTGTGTTAAGTGAGCATTGATCTCACGGATCACTAAGCACGTTCATTCGGTGATCATGACTCGTAAGTCGGCGTAACCACAAAGCTGGTATCAGAGCTATCCTGACTGTAGGAAGCCCTTAGTTAGCACATATGTTAGTTAGGACAAAACTATTTCCACACCCTTCAAAAATACTTGCAAAACCTCTATGTTTCTTATGTGTCCTAAATCTTCAAAGAAAGTGAATGTTATACCTTAGCACTTCCACCCTTATTATCTCGACTTTCCTCATCTTCTTTTTCAAAACCTGCAAATAATCACTAGCACCCTTATGCTCTCTGATCACCGGATTACTAAAAATCCTCGTGGGTAACTTGGAAGGAAGCAACCTTTCCGAGCAATCACCCACATACTTGGAAGACAAGGATGGCAACCCTATGACCAGACGACGCCAACGAAAGCTACCTCCATGAGGAATGAGGACATTGAGGCCAAAGATGGTGACACCCTCGACACTGTTCTGGAGTGATGCCAGCTTCACCTACGATGATCAGGACGTAACATGTGCAGGACCATGATTTGCATCGCTAATAGAGCGACACTGTCAATATCAAGGTTGTGTCGACCACCACGGGTGGATGAGAACCTCGCCATTGGTCCGCCTCACTCTAGTGGGCAGGAAAATGGTTCTCTTCATCCCCCACTCTAGGTGTTGATATTTGTGATCAACATCACTGATAGGACGAAACTCTATCATGCTTTGCCAATGTCATTGCATAAAAGTTGTCCACCTGGAACTCTTGATGCCTTGGAAGCCAAGAAGACATTGACGGGATTACGAGGCCGATAGAAGACCGTGTCAACGACAACCATGAAGTACCACCTTTATCGATAGCTCACTAGACAAGAAGTCGCCAAGGACTCTTTCGGGTCAACCCGACTAGTCTGGCACACAACAACAAGAGACATGGCAACACCATGAGAAGACCTAGAAGACTGAGCGGACCCTCTCGAGACACGAAGCAAGCACGACCATTGAGTCCAAGGACCCCTAGGGTAGGATGAGTCGTGAATCCCCTATGTGAAGTCGAGTCTGTGAAATGGTTCGGATGGAATCATATTGTGTGTTGCTTGTTTTTGTTTGTTTGTGCTTTGATATAAGTCTTGTTTTTGGCGTAGGCAACAAGCATGCGGTTATATCACCTGCATCATGTGGAAGTTTGAGTTGACTTTTTGACACTTGTTTGATTGCACTTCCACAATAACACCCCTTGGACACTCCCCTCTCTGCTACTACTCTCTCTCACCATTTTCAACAACTGGAGACCAACAAGACAAGTTACACCCAGGGTCCACTTCGACGGATGGATGACACTGAAGACTCCGACTGCAAAATATTCCACCAGACGCAACCTCATAGCATTATGTTTCTCCTTCAAGATTGGAAGACCCTCCCTAGACCCACCTAAACCCTCACAAGTTTTCCCAGCTCAAGATTTCAGGTCACGTGTTTAGAGAACGGATTTGCCAGAGCACCCATTGAGCTCCGATAAACGTGCTTAGCACTTGGTTATTTATGGAACGAGTGATCACGGTGAACAAGTATCCTTCATTCTTAGGCCAGCACCATAACCCTGATGCCATAGGAAGGATCGTCCTCGGAGATATGAAATGTTGACAATGAGATGTTGTGATGATAATATGTATCTTGAGGATATAGCTAAACTAACTGGGTGGATCGTAAGGCCCTTATAAAGGTAGGTGAACTTGGTGGAACAAGTTGATATAGTAGCATAACCAACATGATCCTGGAGTAAGTTTGGATTTAGTAGGACAATTACGAACTTGAGCTAAAATCTAGGTGGTATAACAAATTGGCTCTATCAATTAGCAGTCCTGGTTTGATGATGCACCATAATAACTTCGAGTAGAGAGTAAGAGTTCTTATTGGACTTGAGTTTTGGATTTAAATAGGTAATCTCAATAGAGTATCGATGATGACAGAGACCACATGGTTCGGTGTAAATCGGACTTAGTCCGACGATATCGACCATGGTACCATGTTTCTCTGTGGATATCAAGTAGTAGTACTTGGAGTTATGGAGTCAAATTACGAACCTATATAAGTTTGGCCTTGGAGATTTGTTGGCCATGATAATGGAAGCTGGTGGACATACTATGATTTAGTCCTTGCAACAATATGTGGATTATGTTGGACTCTAGGTAATCATATAGAACCCCATCAATATTGGATTGTAGGAGTGATGGGTCCAGTGGCTATCAATAGGATTGGTGGATCACTTGATCGGATTCATAGGGAGGAAACATGTCCTTGGATTGGTATACTATGTGTTTCCTTAATATAGGAATGCAGTACCCTGTCCATTGGATGATCTAGCTGAGCACTTGGAATTGTGGTGTCCTGATTCAAGCTTAGAAGCTTGTATGCTCTCCCAAAGAATTTTACATAGGGATGCATGTGTAACTTAGTCACAATATACCTTTGAGATTTAGGTCAAGATCCTTCTGTCGGCATTCTGGGAATGGGAGTACCCAGACCTGCCTATCTGCGGCCTAGGGCTGGCCTACTTCACCAACTAAACGCCCGCCGGCTCGGCGTCACTCATGGAAAGGCTCTCGCGAGGGGCCAAGCCTCGCGAGGAGGAATGACATCAAGACTCGCAGGGGCCCCCTCAGGACCCCTCCGGAGCGGCGGATATTCCGAGGCCAGGCTCAAACTCAGGATTCAAGGATAACACATGAGAAGGACAGGCGAGCAGCATGCAGCAGGATGGCGCAGTTTCCCCTTTAGTGCAAAGGGGGCAAGGGCGTAGCTGGGTCCCCAAGGCATATTCCAAAGGTTTCCTTTCTGGTGCAACAAAGCGGTCGCCGCCTGCTAGTAGGGTGGACGTCATTCCCGGGCCCATCCCTACAGCGCGGGCAACAACTTTGCACGCGAAGACCACCTTTGGGCAGCGGGGCATGTTCCCCTGTCCCCCTTTGAAATTGGATGTTGTGGGATCCCTTCCCACAGAAACTATGAGGGAAGAGGACCGGGGCCGCCACTATAAATAGGGCGTAGGTTGCTTCATAGAGCGTGGCAAGACCATTCATTCTCCCACCAGCACGACCCTAGGTGATCGGGCATCCAGAGGCTCAAAAGCACTGTACTAGTTCATCCACCAACCTCCTCGCGGGGCAATCCACCAATGCAGGAGTAGGGTATTACACTTCCCACCGGCCCGAACCTGGGTAAACTGCCGTGTCCTTTGTCTTCCTCACCATCGAGTGAGTTCTTTGCTTTGTTCATTGAGTAGGAAGTCAGGTGAACCAAATCTGCTAACTGGACTCCGCGCGGGACCGTGATACGTCCATTTTGCATCATGTTTTCATGTTGATATTTATCGCTTCTTGGGCTGTTATTTCACTTCACGGTACTATTCTTATGCCTTTTCTCTCTTGTTTTGAAAGGTTTACATGAAGAGGGAGAATGCCGGCAACTGGAATTCTGGCCTGAAAGTGGAGCAAAGTTGAGATACCTATTCTGCGCAACTCCAAACGCCGTAAAAACCAACGAGGATTTTTTTCCTGATTTATGAAAAATAATGGTCCGAGGAAGTGCCAGAGGGGCGCCAGGGGGTGGCCCCAAGCCTGCACGGCGTGACCACCCACCAGGCCGCGCCATGGGGGCTTGTGGGCACCCTGCTGGCCCACTTGCCCCCCTCTTTTGCTATATGAAGGGTTTCATCCAGGAAAAAATCAAGGAGGAGTTTTTTCGTGGATTCACCGCAGCCACGAGAAGGAACTTGAGCAGAACCAATCTAGAAATCCGGCAGGACGATCCTGCCGGGGAAACTTCCCTCCTGGAGGGGAAAATCGTCGCCATCGTCATCACGAAAACTCCTCTCATCGGAGGGGACTCGTCACCATCAACATCTTCATCAGCACCATCTCATCTCCAAACCCTAGTTCATCACTTGTAACCAATATCCGTCTCGCGACTCCGATTGGTACTTGTAAGGTTGCTAGTAGTGTTGATTACTCTTTGTAGTTGATGCTAGTTGGATTACTTGGTGGAAGAGTTTATGTTCAGATCCTTGATGCTACTCATTACCTCTCTGGTCATGAATATGATTATGCTTTGTGAGTAGTTACTTTTGTTCCTGAGGACATGGGATAAGTCATGCTAATAGCAGTCATGTGAATTTGGTATTCGTTCGGTAATTTGATATGTTGTATGTTGTTTTTCCTCTAGTGGTGTTATGTGAACGTCGACTACATACCACTTCACCATTATTTGGGCCTAGAGGAAGGCATTGGGAAGTAGTAAGTAGATGATGGTTTGCTAGAGTGACAGAAGCTTAAACCCTAGTTTATGCGTTGCTTCGTAAGGGGCTGATTTGGATCCACTGGTTTAATGTTGTGGTTAGACTTTGTCTTAATTCTTCTTTCGTAGTTGCGGATGCTTGCGAGAGGGGTTAATCATAAGTGGGATGCTTGTCCAAGTGAGGGCAGTACCCAAGTGCCGGTCCACCCACATATCAAACTATCAAAGTAACGAACGCGAATCATATGAACATGATGAAACTATCATGACAGAAATTCCCATGTGTCCTCGGGAGCGTTTTTCCTCCTATAAGACTTTGTCCAGGCTTGTCCCTTGCTACAAAAGGGATTGGGCCACTTTGTTGCACCGTTGCTACTTTTGTTACTTGTTGGTTGCTACGAATCATCTGACTACACAATCACTTGTTACCGACAATTTCAGTGCCTGCAGATTTTACCTTGCTGAAAACCACTCGTCAGATCCTTCCGCTCCTCGTTGGGTTCGACACTCTTACTTATCGAAAGGACTACGATTGATCCCCTATACTTGTGGGTAATCAGACCCTGAGTTCGAATCCTTAGGGTTTTGCGGAGCCCGAAATCCAACATCTGGCACGCCACGTAGGTGGCGCATGTCGGAGCCTCCACGCCAGTAGCAAGAGCCAGATCTCGACTCGTCGACACCATGGCAAGTGCAACCACCAACAGCCGCTGGTCCACGGCGGTGGACGACGTCCGAGGGAGCAGGGCCGCCCCTGCGGTCGCCTGGATTCTCGGCGGATCGCAAGCGCCACCTTTCGGCCAACACGTCAAGCGTTTCTTGCAGCACGAGGGGCGGCTCACCCAAGGCCCATGTCCTTGGAACGCCGCGTATGGCCAGAGATCAACATCACCTTTGGCCCTGATGATCACCCCAAGGACACTACGGCCAACGGGACGCATCCCATGATGTGCACGCCGACCATATTCGGCGTGGCCGTCTCCAAAACCCTCATTGACGGTGGTGCGGGCCTCAACGTCATCTCCGTGGAGGCCCTCGACGCGCTGCGGTTACCTCGAGAGCGGCTTGCACCCTCAAAGCCCTTCTCTAGGGTGGTGGCAGGATCTGTCACCCCCGTGGGACGGATTCGCTTCCCCGTCACATTCGACACCCACTCCAACTTCTGTACCGAGCAGATCGACTTCGACGTCGCCCACATCCACCTACCGTAGAACGCAATACTTGGCTACCCCGCCCTCGCGTAGTTCATGGCAGCGACGCACCCGGGCTACAACGTCGTTAAGATGCCCGAGAGCGGCGGCGTGCTCACCATCATGGGGGTCTTCAAGGACACCTCACGGGTGCTCGATCTCTCACACAAAGCCACGAACGTGGCGCGTGCCAACCTCAGGGGCAAGACGCGCGCCACGTAGGACCCAAGAAACGACCACGACATCGCGCCCGCGAAGAAGAAGCAGTTGTTCTCCCAGGACCGGGTGGAGACGAAGCAGGTTCCGTTGAATGCAGGAAGCTCGGCTCCCACCTTCACCATCGGCACGAACCTCCCTCAAGATCAAGAGAAGGTGTTGGTGGGATTTCTCAGGCTGAACAAGGATGCGTTCGCCTGGAGTGCCTCCGGCCTGGTGGGGGTACCGAGGGACTTCATCGAGCACCACCTCAAGATGTGCCCGAACGCGCGTCTAGTGAAGCAGAAAGCAAGGAGGCAAGCCGCGGAGAAGCAGGCTTTCATCGCTCAGGAGGTACGCAAGGTGAAGGAGGCAGGGGTCATTCGAGAGGTGCGCTACCCAGAATGGGTGGCCAACCCGGTGGTTGTCCCGAAGAAGTGCGGGAAGGAGCGCATGTGCATCGACTTCACCAACCTCAACAAGGCCTACCCTCAGGACCCGTTCCCGTTACCACAAATCGAGAAGATCGTGGACTCCACTGTGGAGTGTGATCTCTTGTGCTTCCTGGACACATTCTCGGGCTACCACTAGATCAAGATGGCGGTGGAGGACGTCGAGAAGACAACTTTCCTCTCTTCGTGTGGGGTATACTGCTACGAGTGCATGCCTTTAGGGTCGCGGAACGCCGGGGCAACCTTCCAGCAGCTAATGCATATCGCCCTAGGACCGCAGCTCGGGAGGAATGCAGAGACTTACATCGACGACATCGTGGTCAAGTCAAGACATGCAAGAACCCTGGTGGAGGACCTGGAGGAGACCTTCGCCAGCCTTCGGGAGGTGAACCTCAAGCTCAACCCCGAGAAGTGCGTCTTCGAGGTCCCGTCGGGCAAGCTGCTCGGTTTCCTGGTATCGCACCGGGGGATCGAGGCAAACCCAGTGAACGTCAATACCATAAACAAGATGAGCGCGCCCACAACCCTCAAGGAGATGTAGAAGTTGGCGGGGTGTGTTACCTCTTTGGGTCGTTTCATCGCCAAGCTTGGCGAGCGGGCCCTGCCCTTCTTCAAGATCATGAAAAGAAAGGGGCCCTTCAAGTGGACTCCGGAGGCCGACGCCGCCTTCGGTGAGCTCAAGCGTTACCTAACGAGCCCGCCGGTGATGGTGGCGCCTCGCCCTCGGGAGCCTCTGCTTCTGTACCTCGCTCCCACCCCCACTCTGTGAGCGCCGCATTGGTGGCAGCAAGGGAGGAACGAACCAGCAAGGGCGCTGATCCGGGGAGCCCCGGCGGACCCCCACCCGTAGCGTCTGGGGGCTCACACGACGCACGAGCTCCAATTCCCCCGCAAGCAGAGAAACCTTAGGCCCAGACTGGAGGATCGTGCCACGAGGAGCCAGGCCCTACCGTGGCCCCGGTTCCTTCTCCGGACGAAGAAACACCCCAACCTCCTGAAGTCGTTGAGGAGCATGACGCCCCAGACGGACGCACCCTCATCGAGCACCCAGTGTACTTCGTCAGCACGGTACTGCGAGACTCCCGCTCGCGCTACCCCATGCAGCAGAAGCTCCTTCTAGCGCTACTCGTCGCCTCGCGCAAGCTGCATCACTACTTTCACGGACACCTGATCGAGATCGACTCCGCCTACCCCTTAGAGAAGATCCTGCACAATCCAAACGCACTGGGAAGGGTCACCAAATGGAACATCGAACTTCAGGCCTTCAACATCGAATTCAGCACGACCAGGGTCATCAAGGGAGCGGCCCTGACTGAGTTCGTGGCGGTGTGGACGGACGCACCAGACCGAGGGCTGGAAGGGAGCCAATCCCTTGCCCCTGGTGTGGAGGCACCCAAGTGATGGATCATGCACGTCGACAGAGCCTCCACGCAAAGAGGAGCAGGATCTGGTGTCCTGCTCACTTCCCTGATGGGAGACAAGCTTCGCTACGCTGTACAGCTCTACTTCTAGCATGGGGAGAAGTTCTCCAACAACATAGCAGAGTACGAGGGCCTCATCGCTGGCATCAAGGCGGCGGTGGCCTTGGGGGTTCGTCGCCTCACCGTGATGGGCGACTCTTAGCTCCTCGTCAACTTCTCCAACAAATAGTACACAACCAAGGTCGAACACATGGAGGCATATCTACAAGAGGTACGTAAGATTGAGAAACGTTTTCAGGGCCTAGAGCTGCAGCACGTCCCGCTTGGCAAAAACAAGGAAGAGGATGACATCGCCAAGAGAGCTTCGTGTCGTGAGGCTCAAGAGCGAGGCATCTTCGAGGAGAGTCTCTTCAAGCCTTCCGCGATGGCGTCGCATGAGGACCCGGTGCCACGCGGAGATGAAATCCCCCCAGCACCACCTTCGAGGGCTTCGGACTACGGCGAGGCTTCGGGGGCTCGACTGCTCCTGGCCCTGGAGGCTCAGACCGACGATTGGATGTAGGAACTTTGGGTGTACTTGCTCGACGTCACATTGCCGAAGAAGGAGGAAGATACAGAGTGCATGGTACGACAAGCCTCGACCTACTGCCTACGAGACGGCGCCTTGTACCGCAGACACCGGAACGACGTCGCGCAACGGTGCATTTCCAGGCAGCAAGGGCGCGAGCTACTAGCCGTCATCCACGGAGGGGATTGAGGGTGCCACTCCTCTTCGCATACGCTCACAGGTAAGGCGTTCAGGTCAGGTTTCTACTGGCCCACGGCGTTGGACGACGCCACTGAGCTGGTCCGGTCTTGCGAGGCTTGCCAGTTCCATGCCAAGCAGATCCACCAGCCTGCCCAAGGCCTCCAAACCATCCCGATTTCCTAGCCCTTTGCGGTCCGGGGGCTGGACATACCGTGGCCCTTCCTGCGGGCGGGGGGGGGGGGGGGGGAGGGGGGGTTCTGCTACCTCTACGTCTCCATCGACAAATTCACCAAGTGGGCGGAAGTGGAGCCCATGCGCACCATCCCGACCTGGTCGGCTGTCAATTTCATCAAGGGCCGCGTGAGCCGCTTCGGCGTCCCCAACCGCATCATCACTGATAACGGTTCATAGTTCACCAGTTAGCTCTTCGAGATTTATAGTGTTAGCCTCGGTACGTAGATATGCTATGCATTGGTGGCCCATCCACGGAGCAATGGCCAGGCGGAGCGCTCCAACGCGGAGGTCCTGCGGGGTCTCAAAGTGAGGAGCTTCAAGAAGAAGCTCAAGGCTTGCAGCCGGGGTTGGGTTGACGAGCTCGCGTCGCTGCTGTGGTCCAGCTACACCTCCTTAACTAAACCCACCGGCAAAACCCCGTTCTTCCTTGTCTACGGAGCCGAGGCGATCCTTCCCTATGACATCAAGCACCACTTCCGCGGGTCATGGCGTTCGATGAGGAGCACCAGGAGGCTGCGCGGGGGACGAACCTAGTGCTCGGAGAGGAGGCGCGCCGCCGGGCCTCCCTCCGAGCCGCAAGGTACCAACTGGCCTTGTGGTGCTACCACTGCCGCAACATCCTGCTCCAGGACCATCGAAGTTGGCGACCTCGTCCTGAGGCGGGTCCAGTCCAAGGAGGGCTTGCATAAGCTCTCGCCCATGTGGGAGGGCCCATTCAAGGTCGTCCACGTCTCTAGTCCACGCTCCATGCATCTCGAGACTCAAGAAGGAGTCCCCATCCAAAACGCGTGGAACATCCAACACCTCCGCAAGTTCTACCCGTAACGACTCTGCACTGCCCCTGCATCGCCTCTGTATCACCCGTGCATCGACCCTGCATCATCCTTCATTTTTATTGGAACCTACTTCATCCCGTGACACTCTCACGTAATAAAGAGCCGAGGCTGTATACGCCCAGCCCCCCCCGAGGAGGCGGAAGGGGTCCATCCCACGCCTAGTGGGGAAGACGGAGAAAATTAACACATTCCACCAATGAGTCGAGAAGCTCATGCCCCAATGCCTTGGGGGTAGGGACACTCGCGAGGCCAAAGCGTCCTCGCGACCTCCCATATACACCCCCACCGTGACACTCTCACGTAATAACGAGCCAAGGTTGTATACACCTAGGCCCCCGAGGACGCGGAAGGGGTCCACCCCACGCCTAGTGGAAGCCCTATGCTCAGCGCTGGGGGCGACGGAGGCAGAGAATAGATTAGGCGCTAGATGAAGCTTGCATTCGCATTTTTCTGGTTTGGATTTGCTGATGTTTATGAAATCTAACTCAGGGCCTTTCCAAATGAAGCCTTTGCGAAAACTCGTTTTCTTCGTCGCTCTTCGTAGCATGCCCTCTTTCGCTGAGTCGAGCATTCGCCTGTCCCCACCCACTCGTACCCCACGAGCGGGGGTTGGGGGGCACGGTGCCGACACCTCGCCAAGGCCTTGGCGCCCGGACCTCGCATGGCACTCACGGACGAGTGGGAAGACTCATGCCATCTGATACTCGCTCAAGAGTCCCATTCACGGCTCGGCGCACCATCCTGGAGCGGAAACACATTTGGTATTTTCTTACAATATTTGTTTCTCTTCGGATAGCCTGAGCGCCTAAGGGGCCTCTTGAGCACCTCGCCTTAGGAGCCTTACCGGTCACAAGCCACTTGGCACCCTGGTGCCAGGGCCTCTCCCCGTGAGGAACCACCTTGGTAACGGGTCGCGCCACATGATGCCAAGGAAATGAGCGGGACTGGGACCTGCCGACGCAGAGCTTCCTGAATGCAGACTAGGGATCTCTTGAAAACAGAATTCGCAAGGGCCTCTCGGACGTCTAAGGGGTCTCCTGAGCATCTCGCCTCAGGAACCTTACCGGTCACAAAGCCACCTGGTACCCGGGTGCCAGGGCCTTGTTCCGCGAGGGACGACCTTGACGGGTCATGCCTCACGGTAGGGAAAAGTGCGGGATTTGGACCTGTCGTTGTAGAACCGCTTGAATGTCTAACGGGGCTCCTGAGCATCGCGCCTCAGGATCCTCACCGGTCGCAAAGCTCCTTGACCACCCTGGTGCCGACCACGCGTATCCGGTCGGCATTAGGAAGGTCAGGGTCACGCCTCATGGCGGCAGGAAAATGTGCGGGACCGGGGCATGCTAACATAGAGCATCAACCCACTTCACCCGCAGCAAGGAGAACCCAACCGATCAACAAGCCCCTCGAGCGTCATAGTCATGTGTCACAACAAAGAAGTTCAATGCAAGTGTACCAAGTTAAGTATCCGAACCAACAGAGAAGCAACGACACTAACAAAAGGGACGGCCGCCAGAATCCATTACATGCCCAAAGGGCCTATCCTAGTTTTCATGGACGCAGGACCAAAAGCAAGGAGGAGACAACTAGCGATGGAGATCCCGGAGGAGGGCTGTCGCCGCAGACGTCAGACACCCGCATGACGACCCTCAGTATGTGTCCTCCTCCTCCTAAACAGGCGCCGCACTTGGGGGCTCGTCCCCGAGGTCCGGGCACGGCGGTGAGGTGGCTCGTCGTAGCTGATGTCTCTGCTGTAGCTCGGGCTCCTCCCGGAGGGGGTGTCGCTGCTGCTCGAGGCGCGGTGCCCACCGCCAGAGACGGGCTCATCCAAGGGATCACCGCGGCCGGCGTGTTTCGGGCAGCAACCCACACGCTTTCCCTCATCCCGAAGATCTTCACGAAGAGCGTAGCCTCCCCGTTGTACTTGAAGTGGAGGTAGCGCCTCCCCTTCAAGCATCGGGCATGGGCGAACGCTTGCCACCCAGGGTTCAGATACACGTAGCCGCGGGGGGTGACTTCGACCTCCACACAGGACGCCCTGCCGCAGCAGCCGTTGGCCTGCAGCCAGAGGCCCGAGAGCCCGCCGGTCAGTAGCGCCTTCACGAAAAAGCTTGGGAGTTGGAACCAGGTGATCTCCGGCATATCCACCCATGTCATGAACTCCGTCGCCGTGTCATGTGAATAGAGTCGCGGGCGCTGGGGGTGGGTGGCCACCACCGACCTTCCACCTCGGCCGCAGCGCACGCTCGCGCTCATTGGCGCACCACCGGCGCCACCGATGGTGATTCTGGGAAGGGCGGAGCCACGCGCGCCCGCTAGAGGCCTGCACTGACACCGCCGCATACTGCCAAGGGCGGCCTCGGCCCCTCTTGGTAGGTGGGCCAACAAGACGCTCACCGGAAGCCTTCCCTTTCTCGACGACAGAGTATCTCCTCACCAGCGCCATGCTCAGGGAATGGAGGGTTCAAGGTGGAATACGAAGAAGACGGAAGCAATGTGAGCCTTATTGCCCTCGTTAGGTTAAATAGGTCACCGAGAACGGGCTGGAACCCTCTCGCGTTCTCGGGCCCACACAATTCATGAGGGGGCACGCCCGCACGACGTGTCCACAAGCGTCGCCTCCAAGAAGCAATGATGGCTCGCGCGGCATCCAGGCGTTGCATGAGTTTGACCAGGCGCATCTCCGGGCGCCTCGGGAACTCGGGGTGTTGCCACTTGGCTACGCAGCACGTGTGGAGCCTGGTCCGCAGACATTTAGGGCCCGCGACGCTTCAGGCTGCCCCCAAGGCTTCGCCAGGAAGCCAACCCGGGCGCGCCTTGGGCCCGAGGGCTACTGTCGGCGTTCGAGGAATGGTGGTACCCGGACGTGCCTATCTGCGGCCCAGGGCTGGCCCACTTCACCAACTAAACACCCGCAGGCTCGACGTCACTCAAGGCAAGGCCCTCCCGAGGGGCCAAGCCTCGCGAGGAGGAACAACATCAAGACCCGCAAGGGGGCCTTCATGACCCCTCCAGAGCGGCGGACATTCCGAGGCAAGGCTCGGCCTCAGGAGTCAAGGATGATGCATGGGAAGGACACGCGAGCAGCATGCAGCAGGACGGTGCAGTTTCCCCTTTAGTGCAAAGGGGGCAAGGGCGTACCAGGGTCCCCAAGGCATCTTCCAAGGGTTTCATTTCTGGTGCAACAAAGCGATCACCGCCCGCCAGTAGGGCCGACCTCATTCCCATACCCGTCCCTGCAGCGCGAGTAGCTACTTTGCACGCGAAGACCACCTTTGGGTAGGGGGGCATGTTCCCTTGCCCCCCTTTGAAATTGGCCGCTGTGGGATCCCTTCCCACCGAAACTATAAGGGAAGAGGACCGGGGCCACCAGTGTAAATAGGGCGTAGGTTGCTTTATAGAGGAGGGAAGACCATTCATCCTCCCGCCAGCACGGCTAAAAGCGACCGGGCCTCCAGTGGCTCACAAGCATTGTACTAGTTCATCCACCAACCTCCTCGCAGGGCAATAAACCAAAGCAGGAGTAGGGTATTACGCTTCCCAATGGCCCGAACCTGGGTAAACTGACGTGTCCTTTGTCTTTCTCAACATCAAGTGAGTTCTTTGCTTTGTTTATTGAGTAGCAAGTCTGGTGAACCGAAGCTGCTAACTGGACTCCGCACGCGCCCGTGAGTTCGAATCCTTAGGGTTTTGCGGAGCCCGAAATCCGACACCTCCCTCACACCCTCGAGTTGACTTATGTGAGTTGGTACTGTCGATGATATAGGGTGATTTTGTCTAGACCGAGAGGTTAGACTATTGGCTTCTAAGGAATGTGCTTAGGGATAAGAGGATACACGTTCACTCACATCCTTTGAATTCTAGACTCCACCGAGCTCCATGCCTCTTGAGCATGAGCCATTACCTTGATAAAATGGGCTCCTCGAAGCAACTTCCAAACAGCAGAAGAAAATCCCACACAAACAAGGTGAAGCATCGACACATTTGAGAAGCCACCACGATGGAGAAGAGACAACAAGGTTCATTGCAACTATTCTACGGGCTACGTCGACTATGGCATGAAGATACACATAGGCTAGAAGACTTGACATGTGAAGACACACCGGAAACAAACATCCACCGGACCACAACCACATTCACTACACCACGTGCACTAAGTGTAGAACCACACAAACATTTAGTAGCTAACCGACTACCTCTGCGGCACACCACAATTTGTTCTTGGGCAGGAAATATGTGGGTATTTATTTCGATGAGTTGCTGCTAACACACTAGCACCACTCGCACACAGCGTGGTTTCCTAGTCGTCATGGACCCTGCCACCGCGAAGAGCCACCACGAAGAGCAGCAGCATCATGAAGATCATCATGAATGATCGCGCAGTACAACGTCGAGACCCCGATCAGCATCGCCGCCGCTCCAGATAGGAGGATTATAAGCCACCCCGGGAGCTTGTCTGCCATTTGAGCCTCGCTTCGAGCACCTTCAAGCAGAAGAGTAGGCGGGAGCAGAAGTAGGGAGCAAAGCCGGCTGTGAGGAACAAGAAAGGGACTCCATGGCCATTTGATAGATCGAGCTCGATGCGCCGCTAGAAAAGCCACTAGCCATGCCCGTTGCTCGGTCGTCGGTGCTCGTAGGGAATTTACGAGCAGCGCCGACAAGCACTAGCCCGCGAGGTGAGTGTGCGCTGCGCTGGCAGCTTGCTCGCCGGGCACCACCGCAGGGCGGCCTTGGTCACCCTACGCCCTTAGGTACCGCAAGTGGCGAAAGCGCCAGGAACACGTTAGGAGGAGAAGGATCGGAGGAGGAAGAAGAGGCTGATAGTGGGCCCTAGGCCCACCTGTGAGCGACAGTAGGCACCAAGCACCTGGTACGACTAGCACAATCGGTAGTTTCAAAAAAATTACTTTTTTCCAAAAATCATCGTAAACCTCAGACGCACTAATTATTGTCATTTTTGTGGTGACCTCGTCGAAGCGGGTGTTTTAAAATAAATCGTTATTGCTGTGTTCAGCGGCAAAGCAGGAACAAGCTCTTGCAACCACCTTAACAAATCTCGAGGACGAGATTTTCTTAAGGGGGTACGGTCTGTCACACCCTGTGTTTTGACTCTCCTGACTAAATTAACTTATCTCAAACATTAGGACCAATTAAAAATTTTATGAGTGCTTGTGATGCTTGAAGTGATTGTTGTTTGCTTGCTTGCTTGTATGCCTGTGTTTGACTCTCGTTCCTTCTACTCTCCACACTCACCTCCTTGCCCAAAGCCTTGCCTAATGATCATGCCATGTGTATAGGACTAGAAACTATTTTACCAAATATTATTTTCACCAAAAAGCATATCCTTGATTTAGGCTTTCAAAAAACCCTTAGTTGGGATTTGTACTACAAATCCTCAAATTAGGGAGGTTATTTTGCACCAAATATTTTATTTAAATCCCATTATGAGAATGTATTTCCAAAACCACAATAAAATTATTTTAAAAGTTATTTTACTATTTTATTTAAATACCTTTCTCTGAGGCCAGAAATGGTCCCTTATGAAGAAAAGTTATTTTTATTGCTTTCAGAATATTTGAGAAAGTTTAGGGAAACTCAGTTGACATATATATTCCATATATAAGAGTTTCAACACATGGTCAAGTTCAAAATACTAGGCAGAACACTTCAAAACCCTGCCTGCCTATTTCAAGATTTTGGAATATTTCTATAAGAAATATTGTCAATAAATTTGATTAAAATTCTAGCATGTCACCCATGATATACGTGATGATCTTGACAAGTTTCATCTCAATCCAAGTTGATTTGGTTGAGCTAAATATTCCAAACCCTATCTGTCCACATCCAAATTTGAGAAACTCTACATTGCCAAGTGTCTCCAATTGTGCTCAAATTTGGTGGACATGTTCTGATATTCTAATAATGCATCCACACCAAGTGGTGCATCAAGGAGAATAGAAGAACTTGTCCCAAACCCCTCGAAACCTTCTTTGTTGATTTCTAGCTTTGGGAAACTTTGCATTATAAAGTTTCTCCAATTGATCCCAAACTTTTTGGGCATGCCCTAATGCTCAAATAATGCCACTAAACCAAGATGTGGATTTGTGAGAATTGATTTGCACGGTTTTATATATAGAAAGCCATTTCTTCCCATTTCATGCGTTTTTCATGGTGTCCAAACCTATTTTCACCTATTATGTGATCCTGTTAAGTTTCATAGCAAATGGAGTCCATTTGCTAGCCCTGACATCCATCAAACACCTTATGTCTATTTACGAAAGTTGGTGCTTAGGCCCATTCCACTATTTCCCTTGTGCTAAAATCTTTACCACAATTCTCTCTAGTCCCCTTTTACCTCGAGTAACCTTGCCATGGCCATTGATCAATTATTGGAGGGTGACCCCATGTATCTACCTCTCATTTTCACCTTGGCAGCACTATTTTACCCCTCTTGCTATGATTCTGCTTAATAAAATGCACCCACCTCTTTCCATAGAGTCTCTAGCATGCCAATGCATCATTTCAAACCAATATATGGCATGGTCATGTGGGAAATATGAGCAGCCCATCTGAAACTTGATTTCTGGCTGAAATGTTGCTTTGAATGGCAAGTACTAGCTACCATGCTCTACCTCAGCTCAAACTTGGCATTATTGTAGTCCTTGCATAGACATGTATACTCCACAAAGTTTCATCCCAAGATCCCTAAATTTGTTGGTGTAAACTAAACTACAGTCAAAACCAATTCGAATAAGCCATGCAACACTACAAGAAATATGTCAACTAACGGCCTTCAATATTGGTCACCGAATGGTCATTGATTTCCATTTGCGACCTTTTTACGACCAAAAAACAAACGGTCAAAAGCTGAGGGTCTCTAATGAACTATAACGACCTTTTTGCTGGATTGGTAGTAGGATTTTATGACCAAATGAAAGCATTGAAATTATTTTGGTCACTAGCAATCTGCCCATGCCACGTCGGATCTAACAGGGCAAGCTGACGTGGCATAGAATCAACCCTGTCCAATTTGATGTTTTAAATGGGCCGAGCCCATTAATCCAGCCCATTTAATGTTTTTTCTCTTTATTTTGCTTAGCTGCATGGACCTAGCCCAGTAATTCGGGCTTCTTTATTTTCTTTGCGTCATCCACTTATTTGGGCCTTGCCCTTATTAGATTTACTTTTGTTTTTGTTCTAGAATTTGGTTTCATTTTATTTGGTTGGACTTTTCAACCCAATTATTTGTCCAGTATTAAATCCAACACTATTTCATATTCAAATCAAGAAAACTCCAAGTCGAATTAAAATCATCCATCATATAACACCACATAATACATCTTCCAGGTTTACATAACATAATAAGTTATTGTACAAGTCCATCATGTTGTTCTACAGTACTATGACATTACATCCATGATAGCCAATTGTACAAAAGAGTGAATGAAATGAACTACGAAAATCCAGCATCATAGTTTTGCAGACGAGCTTCTTAGAAGTGAGTCAAGTTGTATACTAGTCCATGAAAGCTACAAGCCGAGAGAAGAATCTGTTAGTAATTGATGACGCCCAATTTATTCAATGTGCGAACAGAAAAACACAAGAACTTAAAGGAGTTCATTTAATGTTACAAGCTTGTGTTTTTTGTTTGACAGCTCCTACTGAAAAAGTAGAATCACGTGACAGTGCTAGTTTTATGTGCGTGTAGCGGTTTCTAGTTAGGAGGCAAGATGACAACATGTGAAAATAAATCACTAGTAAGATGAGCAATCACGCAATTTCACTGCTCACAACACAATTTTGCCCCAGAATTATCCCATGCTGAAGGGAGCATATAAATATACTCTCATGAACTGAAGAAAAAGTACAACTCATATGTAAATGTCAAAGTTTGCATTTTGTTTGAGATCGTTAATTTTACCAAGGAACTCTAGCAAGGTGAACAGAACCGGCCAATCATACATCAGCAGCGCTTTACATCTAGCAGAGGAGAGCAGAGCAGCAAACCTTGTTTCTTGTGGTCGGTGGTGGACGATCACGTGCTCAGGACGCCTTCCTTGAGACTCAACTGCCGCCGGTGCTGCTTCTGGCTCCACTTTCTGCCTGCCAAACGCGTGCCACGCATCACAAAGTAGCCATGCGTTAGCCATCAGGTTCCATCATAATATTCAGATGCATCAGAAAAACAACAACAAATTGGCTATAAGAATTGGGAAATTAGAACTGAATCCATAACTAAAGCCTGTCTGAATTAGGAGAGAAAATAAACATAGTATACCAAGAAACTTGACTCAATTCAGATCAGATGCATTAGAAAACAGTAGCAGATTGGCTATCAAAATTTAGAAGTTCAAGACAGAATCTATCACAGAAGCTTACCTCAATTCTTAATGAACAAAGAAATGAAGAAGCATAGCAGGAAACTACAATAGATGGCCTCAATAGTAACCCATAAGATTCAGAAATCATATGCAGCAGCAGGAGCCACTATAAGAACACAATCCAACAATGAATGGCTGAAGTCTGAATGGATCCCTATCATTTAGAACAAGATTACTACTACAGGAACATAGCATCAAATCACGAAATGTGGATTACTGTAAGAAGCATATGACGGCAAAAAAAGCTAGGTTCCAAGAGTAAATTTCTGAACGCAGGACAAAATATTGCAAAAGATAATCTCTCACAAAAAGTTCTGAACATTCGACGTTAGGATTCAGAACAAAAACATAGCTTGATGAAGAATTGTTGGTAGGATATTTGTCGCTTACTCTCGAGCATTGGGAGGCTGTTGGTGCTGGTGCTGGCGTGGAAGAGCATGACGGTGGGGGGGGGGGGGTCGGCCTCCAGGCGGTTCACCCGCTGCTCGAACACTGTGCTATCTCCTTCAGTGAAGTGTGCATTGCCTGCCTGATTAAGGTCACCAGCATGTTCGTGTGTGCCATGTACCAAAAAAGCACTGGTTAGATATATAGATGACATCGATGGCAGAATGATGCACTTTCTTTTTGTGGAGCAAAATGTTGCATTTGAGAAATCATATTGGAGGTGACACACGCTAGGGGATTTGAGAACCACACACATTCACAAAGTGATCCCAGAAATAAGATGGCCATTTGAAGATAACATGGTACCCCAACTGTTATGTGTACTCTGAGTTAAACTTTGGAAATATTCAAGTCTAGCACAAGTGCACAACCAGATGAGACCAAACATAGTCAACAGGGTCATTAGAAAATTACAATGTAGTACCTGCTTGTGAAATTCCTATTTCAGTTATGAACCTAGACTAACAACTACATGGGGGAATCCACCAAATCAACAAGCCTTAGCATCGAGACGAACCAAGCAATTATGTTCATTTTTTAGATTAGTGAACCCCACAAATTAGGCAAGCGATCTAGTCACAAGTAGAGCTGCTGCACTATCTGAACCATGTTTTTTCATGGCTGATAGATAGGTTTCAAGTTCGGTCAGGGACAAAGCTGCAACAAACAAACTGCTATGAATTAGATATATGCATCCATGCACGCCAATCATCAGATATATGCATGATCCAGTTCCAATCATCTTGCATGCAGATCTTAGTACTTGTGTTTGTGTATAAACTTAGTCTAAGTGCACACTTACTGCCTGAAGTACTGGACGATATCCTCGCGGTGGAGGGCATTTCCCTTGGAGAAGGTGATGAACATGGAGCGGCAGTCCTCCGGCACGGCCACTGGCTGGGAGGTGTAGGGCGCCATGAGCTTCGGCGTGTTGACCATTAGCCCAGTCTCGGACCTCCGGAGCAGGACGTGCAGGCGGTCGTCGAATACCAACTTGCCGGCAACATCGAGGAAGTGGGCGACGCCACAAACGACGAAGTCCTGGTGGACGGCGAAGAAGCCCGGCTCGATGCAGACACCACCTTGCATGTAGAGACCGGAGATTAGCGGGATGACGGGAGTGCATGCACCTGGTGGCGGAGGCACTCGAGGACGGCGTTGGCCTCTTCTGCACGACACCAACGTTGTACATGTACAACACCTCACGCACAGAAGGGGGGAGGAGAGAAGGTCCGCGCCCTCCATGCCAGCACCGAGGAGGTGGGAAGAGAGCACTGCGAGGCGGCCCCGCGCATGGTCGATGCGATCCATCGAGTCGGTCGGTGCGAGCATCTGCATCGAGCGAGAGTTGGGATTTGGGAGGTAGGCGGAGGGGAGATGGGGAGAAGAGGGTGGGGCGAACAAGGACGAGAGGGACCAACTTGGGCCACGCTAGTGCCAGATCTGGCGCCCGCATGCCTCGCCGACGCTGAATGTGGCGGATCCCGGCTAAGTTAATTGTGGCGGCCGAAACCCTAGCTAGCCATGGGGGGGGGGGGGGTGGACAGCTTGAGCGCCGATTCTGGTCGGAGGGGAAGGAGGTGCGGACCTATGGGCACCTGGGGGCGTGATGCGCGCCACCGGAGATCACTGGAACTAGCCGGCATGGGTGGTGGATGGCAGCGAGGGAGAGAGGTAGCGGCGGCAAGTGAGTCGAACAGGAGAAAGAGGAGGGGATGAGTGGGTGGGTGGGTGGGATTCGCACGAGAGAGAGAGGGGGTGGGGTTGGACGGATTTGTGTTGCGGTGGGTTGGACGGATGGATGGGGTGTATCTGTGTATGAATGGATGGATGTTTGCCATGTCATTGATCCAGGGCACACCTGATTCCACCAATCAAAATTAGGCTTTTTTGTTTTGTTCCAATAATACTTTTTACCTTCTTATTCCGGGTACATTCGTCATATTACCCTCTTATATTTTTTCAAGGGAAATTCTAATTAGAAGTGTGCGCACCCTTGCGTTCCTTTGCGGCGGAAAGCTATGGACGTTGCCCTCCATCATGTGGCTACAGGGTGACGCGATGTATAGTGATTTTACTACATGATTTTTCCTATATGCTAGTACACTTACAGGCTATATACTACACAATCTTGATCATAAATACTATGCTATAGTGTTTGACTAATTTTTTTATTTTATTTCTGATAGTCGAGGTTAAGTACTTTTATGGCTTTGTACTAAACTTTGTGATTTTTATTTTGAGATGAATGGATTAGTAATTTGTAATATACTCCCTTCATTCCTAAATATCTGGTCAAATATATGACAAGTAAACATGCTTAAATATCTGGCAACAATGTATAATATAATCTGGTGATAAACATGATTAATATGACAACTAAACATGTTCAAATATATGGCAACTAAGTATAATATAATTTGGTTATAAACATGGTTAATATGACAACTCAATATGCTTAAATATGTGGCAACTAAGTATAATATAATCTGGTGATTAAGCATGCTTATATGATAATAAAGTACTTGTAATCTGACAACTAAGTAACTTTAATGTGATGATTAAGCAACTGCCAGAAAAAATACGGTGACTAAACATGTTTAGTATGCAATTAAATGCTAGCAATTCTCGAACTAATTATTATAATTTCGCAACTAAACACTTTAAATCGGACAATGATAACCAGTTCATGAAGTTGGAGTTGGACTATGTGGTGAATAGTGCCTACCACAGTACCTAGTGGCTACTACTCTGCCTAGCATACTATATTTTTTAAGTTTTGTGCTCCTTGTCGTTCCTTTTTGAATGCATACACTACTTTTCAGTTTCCTGTTACGAGCAGGGAGCACGATCCTTCGATAGCGGTCGCCGCACCGGAAGGCAGACGTGCGGCGCCACTTTGTAGCAGCGTCCTTTTTTCAAGTGACTCAATATTATGCACAAGGGTGCATATTAGAATGGCAAACAATGTTGATTAAGGAAGTTTTCATTTTCCATGTATGTAAAAATCATTTTTCATTTTTCAAGTGCCCAAAATGAGTTTTTTATGAAGGACCTACCATATATTTGTTTCAAAATTTTACCAAATCATTTTTCTAAAATACTAGCCCATATTTAATGTACAATTGACAAAATGGTTGGGTGTTAAAAGCTTTTATCCACCTCTAGTGAAAAAGACAAATTGCCGCCGATTTAGTAGGAAGCGGGTCAAATTTGAACTAGAGGTGCCTCATAGTTTTCTCATTATTTTTTCCTAAAATCATTTTTAGGTAAAGAAGTATGTATTTAATCAGAGATCCAACAAAAGTTTGGCAAGATTCAACCACTAGCTATGAACGGTCATGCCCGCCGTTTCGACCGCATTTTGAAATGGGCATAACAAATAAAAAAATCAAAAAAATGGAAAACCTTCGCCTTGTGTCATAATATGTGACCAAGTTACCAGGAAAATAATAAACTTGTAATACGGTGATTATTTTAAAAAAAATGTTCTTAGAAATGGGCTATCGTGTGTGAAGATTCATGGCTTTAAAGCCAAATGATCAATCTTATGGCCACATCCATGGCATAGTTTTTTCAAATGATCCCATATTGTGCACAAGGGTGCATATTGGAATGGCAAACAATGTTGATTAAGGAAGTTTTCATTTTCCTTGTATGAAAAATTCATTTTCCATTTTTCAAGTGTCCGAAATGAGTTTTTTTGTGAAGGACCTACCATATATTTGTTTCAAAATTGTACCAAATCATTTTTAAAAATACTAGGCCATATTTAATGTACAATTGACAAAATGGTTGGGTGTTAAAAGCTTTTATCCACCTCTACTAAAAAAGACAAATTGTCGCCGATTCAGCACGAAGCGGGTCAAATTTGAACTAGAGGTGCCACATAGTTTTATCATGATTTTTTTCCTAAAATCATTTTTAGGTAAAGAAGTATCTATTTAATCAGAGATCCAACAAAATTTTGGCAAAATTCAACCCCTAGCTATGAACGGTGATGCCGAGCATTTTGTCCGCATTTTGAAACGGGCATAGCAAATTAAAAAAAAATCAAAAAAATTAAAAACCTTCGCGTTGTGTCATAATATGTGACCAAGTTACCAGGAAAAATAATAAACTTATAATACAGTGATTATTTTAAAAAAGTGTGCTCAGAAATTGGCTATCATGTGAAGATTCATGACTTTTATGCCAAATGATCAATCTTATGGCCACATTCGTGGCATAGTTTGTTGAAACGATCCCATATTCTGCACAAGGGTGCATATTGGAATGGCAAACAATGTTGATTAAGGAAGTTTTTATTTTCCTTGTATGAAAAATTCATTTTCCATTTTTCAAGTGCCCGAAATGAGTTTTTTTGTGAAGGACCTACCATATATTTGTTTCAAAATAGTACCAAATCATTTTTTTAAAATACTAGGCCATATTTAATGTACAATTGACAAAATGGTTGGGTGTTAAAAGTTTTATCCACCTCTAGTGAAAAAAGACAAATTGCCGCCGATTCAGCAAGAAGCGGGTCAAATTTGAACTGCAGCTGCATTATAATTTGCTATTTATTTTTCTTGAAAATCTTTTATAGGTACATAAGTATCTATTTAATAAGAATTACATGGTGTGGTGACTTGGCGCCGAGGTTTGGATGGTGGTCGAGGGCCCCAACTCCAGAGCGCGTGAACTTGCATACGAGCCGCGTGGTCACCGCGTTACCGTTGTGTTGCCACACTTTCTGGGTGGAATAGGCATGTCTGGTGGGTTAGACACTCCCTTGGTAGGTGTCAGGAAGAAGAATACAATAGAAGAATCTCACGAGGAGACCGAACTAATCTCAAACATGAATTAGCAACCAAGTGTTTGATTAGCGGTGCGGGTAATGCACATAGACAGTGGGCCTAAATTTTGGCTGAGGATGATCATCTACTAAGGAGACTCTCTTGCCAAAATTTTAGCTCAAATGGATGAACCTAGGTTACACTTGCTTTGCAAAGTACCACACTGTGCAGAAATATGGATGTTGAAGCTAGGATCAAATGAATCAATGGATTGAGCTGAAATTTGGTGTATGATGTTAATTAGGGCATATGAAGGCAGTGTAAAAAAATTATACCATTTGGATATGCCAAAGTGATACTTCCTTCACAAAGTGCTATTCTGAACAGAATAGGAAAATGAATATTGCTGAATTATTTTTGAACTATGGAAGGAAGGGTTTTCACATATTTGAGGAATATATGATCCAAAGTATTTATGAGAAATTTTCAAGAATTTTTGGAATGACAGAATAGTAGGTTGCTTCACAAACTAGGCAAAAAATAACACATGGACATGACACGTAGGCAAAACTGATGATGTGGCACCTAGTCATAGCTATGACAGAATAGTAGGTTGCTTCACAAACTAGGCAAAAAATAACACATGGACATGACACGTAGGCAAAACTGATGATGTGGCACCTAGTCATAGCTATGACCATCTATATTGGTCGTAATTAGCTACAAATTAGGGAGCGAAACAGGGCTATCTGCTCTACGACCTTTTCCAGTAAGGAAGTTACGACCTTTCTGATGAAAAAGGTCGTTAGTTTTTGGGGTTAGGACCCCTCCGGACAGATTACAACCAATTGGTCTCAAATGGTCATAGATTTACGACCAATTCTACAAGTGTCACTGACAGAAGGTCGTTAGTTGACATATTTCTTGTAGTGCAACCAAAGTCCTAAGTCACCTTCCTGCATGCGTGCCTTGCATGTAGGACATATTTGACTGGTTGTAAGGCCACTGTAGGCATGAGTCCCGTGGTGACCACACCACTGGCATGCAGAAACGGTGCTCTGCACCTTGTCTTCTTGCTGCAATTCGGCTCCAGTGAGGATAGCGTGTCCCTGAGCATTGTAGAGCCTCCCTTGACCAGCCACACCCCTCCCCGATGCCAGCTTGCATCCAAACCACCTATGGCATGCGTGCACCCCATGCCCAGAGCGTCTGATGTGTGCCGGGGGTCCTTCTCGGTGCCCTCTCCACCTTAGCCTCCATCTCGAGCCCCTGCTACCTCCCATATCCTTATCTCCCTCCAGCAAGAACCCTCGGAACTCCCCCTTCACCCTCTCCTTCCCTACCATCATGGCAATGGCCGCGAGTTATCGCCATAGCCTCCTCAAATTTGGATATCCCGAGCCCCCTCTCCCCCTGAGAGCCTCGCGTAGGCTCTCCTATGCCTCCACCATACTTCCCAGCGCTCTAGGGCTTAGTATCCACCGCCATATCGAGGTCGCAAGCTAGGGTCGTCGGCGCCCACCATCTACCCGTCGGGCTCCTCCCTTCCGGTCGCTCCTGTGGCCAATGGGGCCTCCCCCGAGCACGAAGTGGGATGAGGCACACGCCCAGGGCTCCGACTACGGCTCTGGTATGTCGGGAGTGGCTAGGACCATGACACATGTCGTCCTCCTATGCTCCTCCCTACCCGAGCGGGAGGCGGAAGAAAGGTCCGACGGGCGGGGCCCCATGTCAACCCCAATGGCCGGGCATGCCAGGTTTTAAATGGAGGAAGCTTTCGTGGAAACCGTGTCCCTACACGTGAAGCATAAGAGACGGAATACACCTTCGGCGTGGCCACTCCGCTGGCTAGCCTGAGCTAATGGGCCAGCCCACCTCCTCCCTAGCGCTAGTGGGCGCACGATAGCCCCTCTGGTAGAAACCCCTTCTCATTTTTCTTCTACCAAATAAAATTCAAAAATACATAGTTAAATAATTTTAACTGCAAAATTGATGATTCAAATTCCTACAGGTTCCAAAAATCAAGATCTAGCCAAGGAGGTGCCTTGCACATTTTTCAAAATAATTTTTATGTAGTGTTAGTATTCAAATGCAGATTTGAATGTTTCTAGCCCCACCTTGCAAAAATCCTAGGATACTCAAATTAGCTCCAAATGGAGTGATTCCAATTTCCAAAGACATATTAAATCATTCTTCAATTTCCCAGCCTAGGTGAACACTTTTATCTACAATGTTTCTGTTGCATCAAATAAATAGCCCTTTTTGTTGTTTATTCCATATTAGAAAATCCATAGGAAATTCATACCAACTCCAATTCGAGTGAAACCAGTTCCTAAATGTTTCTAAATTAATGCTCTATTAAATGAGTGACTCCACTCATTTTTAGCAGAATGTTTTCTGTAGACTTCTTATAGGATCACCTATTCCTCCTTTCCTACATTCAAAAATCTCCGAGGATCCAGATCTCCTAGAACAAGCTTGACGTATTTTTCCTAAGACCACAGAGGTCCAAGAAAAATAGAATTCCTATTTTTAGAGCACTTTTTGTTTCTGCTTGTTGTTTGGTTACTGTGGTTGTTCCCGACGATAGTTGACGGAATAGACGGAGTCCTCGGAGTTGGACCGGAAGACCCTGAAGACTCGGAGACCTTTTAGAGCAATGCAAGCAACCCTTTGACCATGTCTGAGAAAATGTTTATGCATGACATGTTGGTTATTTTATGCATATAGTCAAGATTATTTGGTACACCCCAGCATGGTATTACCGATGGCTCCTCCGGAGCATTTGCATTGAGCATGACCTTACTATCTATGAGGGTCACGCTGATAAAATGTTAACAGGTAGACAATAGTGCTACACATAGGATGATAATATGCATGGTGATGGTAAAACAAAGGTAATTACAAAGGTTTTACGAAAACCCCATCGGGTGCCACTAATGCCCGAGGGTGATGGTGTTGAGATGGTGACCACTTGAGAAAGAAGTGGTGTACCAGAAATGTTTTGTGTGAGTAGTTGCCGAAGTGGGATTAGATTTAAGATTTGCTGACCGTCCCAACCTTACATGTGCGACCACGATACCCTTTTTGGGATGGAGATGGGTTGATTACTCTGCTCGTGCTAGCAAGGAGCCCGCGTTACTAGTGGCGGGATTGATATGGTCACTCTCGTGACGGGGTCGTGCTAGGTAGGACGACTATGCCATTTTTACGTGTTCTGAGCACACCGTTGGTCCCTGCATGGATGATATGGTCTAGAGTTAGTGATCGTAAGACGTACATCATGTGGGTTGGGTACCAATCGAGCAGACTCTTTGTCTAGTGTCTCTAGGGTAAAGGCATTGTTCCGGTACTTACCTCGGGTATGTTATATACCGCGAGTCGTGGATCACACGGAAGTTTCCCGGATCTCGTGGGTATAGCATACAACCTGTGCAGAGTGTCAAACTATTCGAATAGCCGTGTCCACGGTCAAGGACAGTTGGGTGGTGCTGCTTAAACTACGTCTAGTATTTTCTACACAAACCAAGTGTGCGTGTGTATAAATGTGTCACCTCAAAAAGTGATTACTTGGTCAAGTTTGGTGACTTGACATGGAGGGTGAACATGAGGTGTTCAACCCTTAGAATATTTATGTTGATATTTGCAACCTGTTCTTACAATTAGTACTTACCTAGTGATGCATGACCATCTAAATACTTGACCATGTTTATGCACTTATAAAACCTGCTTTCCCCAATGGTTGCTCTATAATTCATATTTCACTCAAATCCATAATCCGCACCATGGGCTATTTGCGAGTACATTCAAAGTACTCATTGGATTGCCACTGGTTATTTGATTTACCAGGTAAGAGAGAACATGAGATGGTGAAGAGTACCTTGGTGACGTTCTTGCGAGCTAGGACGCTCCCCTATCAGAATACATGTAGGTTAAGGCTGATAGCATGGGTTCACGCTTTCGACCAATATTTCCGCTATTGGTCAACTTTGGTGTGTTGGCCTTCAAGGCCGTATCTATGTAAGACTTGACCGAAATGGTCATCATTTGTATCAAACGGTATGGATGGATGTAGGACTCTTGTTATCAGTTTTTGTGTGTTCAGTGAGCATTGATCTCTGGAATCACTGAGCACGTTCATTCGTTGATCACGACTCGTCCCGACAGTTCTGAATACACATCCAAATCTCCTTCTAATGCCTTTGGAGCACCAATGATAGTGGCCCACTCATCAATTGTAGACACTTATCGGTGACCTTGAGTCATTCATACAATTCTTCCATGTGTATAGAAATGAGCGGTGGAATAGAATTGCATGATCATCTCATCATTCCGAGTAGTCATCTCTCTGCCAACAAAATCTCCAATATTAACCATCCTCAAGTTTTCTCTCACATGGGAAAAATAATGTTCATTGGCCTTGATGTATTCCCAATCGACATATCTCATGTAGCTAACTATTGGACTCTTATCAAGCAACACACCCTCATAGAAATATTATTGCTCCTTTGTGTGAAAACATGGATCAATATTAGTTATCCTTTCCATAGCATATGGATCAACTGATCTCCACTTCCTGAGTCCTTCATCTCACCTTTTCTTCATGTCCTCAGCAGTTGGGTGAGCATCATTGTGTAGTTGCAAATGAACTCTCAGATTCATAAACATAGGGGCATCCTCTTCTTCCTCTTGAGCAAATTCTCTGGATGCAGAGCCTTTGTTCTTCTCAGCTGTAGGAATATCCTCTACAGTCCTCTTGGGAGCTATAGACTTCTTAGCCTTAGATGCTGAATGCTTGGGGACAGTCTTCTTAGGCATATCATCAGCCATCATCTTTTTCTTCTTTGGAGGAGGAACCTCAGCTGGAATTTCTTCCTCCTCCTAATCAGCATCTTCTGTTGGATCTTCATACATAGAGGTTTGCTTACCAACAACATGAACAATTCTCTTCCTCGCTCTATTTTGACCTGGCTTCTTTGCAAGCCTAGCATGTGGAGCTTTAAAATGAGTAGGTCTGGCATAATCCTTCCTCACAGTCTTCCTGACTCTGGTCTTCTCCTTTTGGGGGACAGATTCCTTAGGGATAAAGTCAACATCTTCTTCACCTTAGTTGATCTTCCTCGTGGACCTTCTAGCTCCCTTGGGCAAGCCTTGGGATCTTGGAGTACGTGGGTCAGATGGTGTCCTCTCATGACTAGTGCCTGAGTCCATCTCAGCACTAGGCTCACTGAAGTTGTTTTCTTTATACTCTGATCCTAACATATTGACAAATAGCCACAAGCTAACGAGCAAACAAGCAAACCCTGTGAGGAGATATATAAGAGCTGGAATGGATGAGCATCACAAAAATCAAAAGTTTCAATTTTTTTGAACTTTGAACAATTAGGTTTAATATTCAGCAAAAGGGGATTTCAGTACCACCGAGTCAAAAATTTCAGAGCCACCGAGACTGGCGTTCTCATTAACAAAAACATGGCACCCTTTTCGGTTTCACCGAAAAGGAGAACTCGGTTCCAGCGAGAACATTCTGAGTAACCCTAAAACCAAATCTGTACGTCCGACTTATAAATCGGTGACACCGAGATTTAATCTTGCCAACCACTAATTCTAATATTTCAATTGTGCGTTAATCAATGGGAACTTTCTTTTGTATAGAATTAGTGCAGGAGTGGGCAGAAGTCGTCAAGACCTATTTGCGTAAGAATCAGCATTGGGAGCGCAAAGTGGGGCCGGATTCATACCCTAACTTGGTGGTCAATCTGCTACAACGATGACGGTTGTGGAGATTCCCGTTGATGGCGAAGACTCCGGTAGCGAGGGCTCACAAGAGAGTTAATGAGAAGTCCACGAGAATAGGATGTGGCAGCGAGGAGGTGCGGGAGGCTATGTTTGAAGAGTTTTTCAACCGTCGGGTCCGTGCAATATGTATATATTTCCTAGCCGTTGGTGACACCGAGATGGTGTTTTCGGTACCACAGAGTTCCTAAACTCTCAGCTGACAGAGAAACACGGTGAGGCTCAAAATAACAAGTCGGTGGTACCGAGAAGGGAAAATCGGGTCAACCCTAGGCTTTGGTGGGACCGAGATTTTGAGGATGGTCGGACCGAGATTTTGAGGAGATGGTGTTTTCGGTACCACGGAGTTCCTAAACTCTCAGCTGACAGAGAAACACGGTGAGGCTCAAAATAACAACTCGGTGGTACCGAGAAGGGAAAATCTGATCAACCCTAGGCTTTGGTGCGACCGAGATTTCAAGGTTGGTCACACCGAGATGCACTTTTGGAGGTTTTCGAACTCAACCCTTGTCGAGATGGATCTCCGAGTGCTCCTCAGATAGATTATCCCTGAAGTGTTTGCTAAAGTTTTGTGATGTAGCATGAATAGAATTTGACACGAGAAAGCATAGATAGCTAGAGAAAGGTACTCAAGAATTGTTGTATACCCAATTGTCCAAAATAAATAGAAAGCCAAATAAAAACAATTGGATACCCTCGAATGAGCAAAACATGCATTGCCGATGACCTGTCAAAACAAGCAGCTCAGAAGTCGCCTGTGGAACCACGCACTTTTGTACTCCGACTTACTCAGCCATTTTTCATGACATCAGATCGATGAGCCAAGAAAAGGAAGGTCAACTCTGGCGACTATTTCTCGGCAAAGCCACCAGTGGTCGCCAAGAAAGTTGTCGTGCGCGATGGAACAACAGCTATTAAGCAACACACTCTAGAGGGCTCAACATCACTTGCAATAGAAGAATGTGCTCCCGCGGCAGAAGAAACGTCTTTAGTCCTTGTCATCAAGCCACTAGCTACATCATGGGCGTAGCAGATCATCCGATTCCTCCAAGCCGGAGACCACCCCAAAGTTGAAGAATAAGACAAAAGAGAAGCCCGGCTGTCGAGTATGTACCAGTTCATGGACAACAATCTGTACAGAAGGAGACCAAACATCATGAAATTAAGGTGCATCTGCGGGGAGGAAGGTCAACAGTTGTTGGCAGACATACATGGAGGGGTATGTGCATCCCACATCGGGTCACAGGCCCTTGTCAAAAAGGCGTTCCAACAAGGTTTCTATTGGTCGACCGCCATCAAAGACGCCTCGGCGATGGTAACAACATGTGAAGCTGGCCAATACCATGTTAAGCAATCACATCAGCCCACACAAGCCCTTGAAACCATACCGCTCTCCTGGCCATTCTCAGTCTGGGGGCTCGATATAGTCGGTCCCTTGCCTCGTGCTACTGAGGGATTCGAGTTCTTGTTCGTCGCACTCGACAATTTCACGGAGTGGACTGAGGTGGAGTCAATGAGAAAGGTAACACCACTAGCAGAAGTCAAGTTTCTCAAAGGAATAGTCTGCCATTTTAGTGTGCCCAACAAGGTCATCACCGACAAGGACAAACAATTCACTAGCAACACCTTCATGGAATATTTCCGAGACCTCACCGCCAAGCTCTTTTTAGCGTCAGTTGCTCACCCAAGTAGCAACGACCAAGCAGAGAGGGAAAATGCTGAAGTGTTGTGGGTTGATGAGCTCCCGACAGTTCTTTGCTCAATCAAAACGACACCAAATTGATCTACCGGCAAGACACCCTTCTCCCTAATCTAGTGGGCAAGAGCTATGCTCCCCATGAAACTCACATACGGGTCAGCTCGAGTGTAGGCATTTGACGAGGACCAGAAGAGCAGTACAGCAAGACGATGCCACACTCCTTGAGGAAGATCGTCTCCAGGCTGCACGCCGTGCCGCTTGATACTAGCAGGCCCTACGCCGCTATCATAGCTGCAATGTGCATGCTAGGAGCATTAAGGAAGTCGACCTTATTCTTCAACAGATCCGCGAAGGAATCCAACAAGTTGACACCAAAGTGGGAAGGCCCTAACCAGGTAGTACAAGTCACCAGGCCCGATGTTGTGTGCCTCGAGACCGAATATGGCACCCCAGTACTGAACTCATGGAATATCGAGCATCTTAGCAAGTTTTACCCATGAGACGCAATTGTTGGTCCTCCAGGCAACCAATTTTTGTACGAGTCTCGTGTCAAAGTCTATAATCCTCTGTACAAAGCTAGGTGAAGACCTTATGCTTTGTAAATGAGCCAAGTATTCCCCCAACTATATGTGAAAGTACATATTTATGTTATGTATTCTTGCATAAACTGTTGTTCTCACTCATCACCTATCCAAGGTGGATACAAGACCGTCAAGGTTCCTAGCCTCCTATATCTTCTCTCCTTTCTTTTTCTCAAAGGTTGCAGGTCCAGGAACTTACACAATGTAATCAGCTGCGCCTTTCCCGCAACTATCAACACATATCTGAGAAGTTCCGCAAACTAATCAACCTTAGGCCTTAGAAAAAAACAACTATACCAGACCTGGTAGATCATCCTAGCTATCTCCACCAGTACTGGGGAAAAGTCACATAACTATTTTCCACTAAGCAAAGTATTGAAGCGTTTCGATGTCCGCGCCCTGAGATACTAAGCAATTTGAACAATAGCGATGTGTCGAAAACCCCTTGTAGCTCCAGTCCTCGAAAACAGGAGGCACCTATCGGGACCCCGATCCTAAGCCATAAGAATCTAAAATATAACATATCACATCACATTGCGGTCTCACACACGATTATCCCCACAGCTGCCACCTTACCTTGGTTGGGACCATTCGCGTCTTTTTACTCACGTATGTGAATATGTCGCTTGCATTTAAATGTTAAAGAACCTTGGTCGACATAACTAGTTATAAACCCAAGTGGCACATCCGAACAGGGACATGCATACATAACGCATCAATGCAGGTGTCGGTGAGCAACTGTGTGTAGACGAGTCGTAGCAACCTACATGGACTCCATTATACCATGTGACATTTCCTCTAGGGGACAGACACATCAGCGAAAAAGGATACATGTCGGTCAAAAAATGTGTCTGGAGTAGTAGCCAGCTACTAAGGTTTAGTGGAAGCACAAAGATGCATTTCCTTCTAAAGGGTGCTACTAAAGGCACACAACTATGTGTCGAATCCTATACATACCGTTACATGTCACATGTACGCATGACATGCCCGATATGCATAGATACAACAATGGCATCACAACTTAACCATACAACATCAAAACATTTATTTAGAAGTCTCAAAACAGCCTTGAATAATATGTTCATACAGGTAGGGGTCTCATGACCCAGCACACAAGTCATATAGGAAAGTTTTATAAACCAAGTGGAAGCACAAGGCTGTGTGAGTACAGACATTGAAAGCATAAAATAGGCGCACAACCTGACTATATATACCCCTTCCCAAGGGTTCATGATCGCAGCTGGGATACCAGCTACTCTGATTCGTAATCGTCTAGATAAAACCCACCTAAAGGATCATGGGCGTCGTCTGCAACAATTATTAAGCAAATATGAGTATGAAAGTACTCAACAAGACTTTAAATCAGATCTAACTACTCATGCACATGTATCAACAAGGGGAGTTGTGGGGTTTCATCCAGCAAGCCAACTTTGTCTCTTGGCTAACCTATACTACGACTACGAGTACTTTTGAACAACTTCAAAAAAGCGTACACGAGTACACTATCATCACAACAATGCACTACCATGGATTCTTTGTCGTCTTCCTATGAGAATGCCATCCATGGTACTCACACTAGTCTTGATACTTTTGTGAGTAACCATTAAATTTATCTATAAACAAGATGTTTCCAAGTAGTCCGTATCCCAGGACCCGGCTATTCGAACAACTTAAATCACCCTGCAGGGTTATAATTCTTCACACACGCTCTTGCCACTTATCGCCATGTGCACATCAAGCACCCATGCAGGCTTCAAGCGGAAGCCCAGTGAGGGAGTCTACCACAACCGTTAGCTACACAAGCACCTAGTTTAGGTTTATCGCCTATTTGAGACTGAACCCGCACGGAAGTCCGGCGGAAGTTTCCGCTACGACCTCTAATGATGTGCGCAGGGTTCCCAAGCCCACCGTTCGGGAGCCACTTGGTGCACTGTGCCACGTGCCTACGGCGTCATAGCCCACCCCTAAGGTAGGTGCTATGCACGACTCCCAATATAAGCTACAAACACGAGAAACTACTGGCAACTCCTGGACACACTACGAGGCGATTAATAAGTCGAGAGGGCTTGGAGCACCGGGAGCCCAATGTCTAGTAGTAGCTAGTCTTGGATCACATACACAGAACTCAGTTCCTAAGGGCGGAACCAATGAGACAACCAGCCATGTACTCCTACACAACCTCTCATTAATACCTTAACCAAAACAGGTTCAGGATTTAACCTTTGTCACTAGAACACATTCATTTCACTCCGCTTCATCACTCACATGAATCCGACCTCAGAACTCTAAGCATAGCAAGCATAGCAATTAAGGGCACATCAAGGCTCAAGCATCTACCAGGTATGCTAGGTTGCTTGGTTTAGATATTTGCTGTGACAATGACAGGTCATACAGAGGAATGGGTTCAACTACCGAGACAAGTAATAGTTGCAATGTTGTGTCCTAATGCAATAAATGAGAGCAGGAGTGGGAGCATGGGATTGTATTGGAATGTTCAAAAGGGGTGCTTTCATTATTGATCAATAGTGGGAAACTTTTATTCGTTCGGATACTCGTAAGTATCGTGCAGAGTAGAGCCTACCGCAATACAAATAAGGTAAAAACAATACACAACAAGTACAAAAGTATGATGCATGATCATGACATGACAACATGAATTGAATGATGTAATGCAACTAGCAACATATTTAAATTAAGTTGGTTTGAACCTAGAGCAACGTGAATTAAAATCCACATTTGGTATTTCAAATACCTCTTAATTTATTTGACCTCATCAGAAGGTATAACTTCTTCTAACATGCATCATAATAGCACCAATGGCTTCCTTCGATTTTTTTGATAATTTTTCATATATAATTTATTTCAATCTGAGTTACAGATTATTTTCTATGAATTTGCAAAGTTTTAAACATTTTGTGGAATTTCGAGGATTATTTCTAAATAGGAAATACACTAAAAGCGTCTGCATGACCTGAGTAGGTCAACTCGTCGTTGCTAGGTCAAACCTGACCAGTGGGGTCCATTGGTGAGTGACCGAGGCACTAAACAGAGTTAATTTAACTCATAGGTTTAATTAGGAGGGTTGGGCCCACTAGTGGGTAACCCATTAGGCTAATTAATTAGGTTAGTTTAATTAGTGACTAAACTAAAGTTAACCCAAGCTTAGCCCGACCTGTAAGTGACCCGGGGGGTCAAACACGGGCTGGCTCGCCGACGTTGAGCTGCCGATGACCACATGCACGATGAAGGGATCGGGTTTCTCCTACAAGCGACCAAAACGGCAATGAAGGGCATCTATGGAATGGGCTCTCGCGCGCGCATCAGATGGGACAAACCCTAGGGGTTGAGGTGGCTGGAAACATCACCGACGATAACCTTGGCGGACGCCTGAGCTCAGGCGTCGTCGAGATTGATGACACATGGTGCAAACAAACTGAAACTAAGCACCTACGGCATTTAAGGGGCCTCACAAGCTCACTGGTGGGTTCAGGTGGACCTGAGGAGCACCTGAGCATCACCAACGATGATCTCCCGCGTCGGAGCTCTTCGGGCATCGATGAAATCGACTACTACAGCTAGTAATCGACGGTGAGAGGAGGGGAACGGACCCATGGGCTCACAAGGCTTGTAGTCGTTGAGATTTTGCTCAGGGACGGCCTAAAGACGGCGAACAACGGCGGTGATCTCCGGCAGCCGTAGTTGGAGAAGAGCTCAGGGTCAATGCTATGGAGCTCGTTAGGTCGCGTGGCTTGGTTGTGAGGATGAGGGAGACAAGGTGGATCTTGTGGGATGGTCGGCGAGGCGAAATAGCGGTTGAGGCTATGAAGGTGACGACGGCGAGCTTGCGGGTGTGGTGGACATGGCGAGCAGGAGGAGAAGTAGAGAGCAGGAGGCGAATGGCGAGTGCAATGGATCAGGACGACAGCGGGGGTCTTATCCGTGTTGTTGCACTGGCCTGGGGAGGCAGGCAAGCAGCCTGGTACTGGCGTATTGCACGGCGGTGGCGCGGCGACTTCGCTCTCCTCTACCTACTCGCACAGGAAGAAGACGATAGGAGGGGAGCGGGTGGTGGGCTGGGCCATCACTTAGCTGGTAAGGGCCCATGTAATCTCTCCCCTTTTCTATTCCTTTTAATTAATATTGTTTTTTACTTAATTTCCCTCTATTTTATTTTTGTTTGGGCTAAATTCTTAGCACAAAAATCGTGGAATTAATTATGAAGTATAATTGGAGCATTTCCAAGATCCACAAAAAGTTTCACCATTTTTGAAACAACTAAAATAATTATAGTCATTTAGTTTGTGTTTTGCAACAATTTCTCTGGTTTATTTAAAATAGAAAAATTGTCAGGAAAATCTAATCCACCCATGATATGTTGTTGCTAATATTTATGAGACATGGTTAACATTTTTTAAAGCCATTTTGGATTCATTGAAAACCTCAATTATTTGAATTGTTTTATTCAAATGAAATGCTAGGGTTTGTTATCCCCATTTCAAGTTTAGCAAAATTTTAAACATGACGCAACACTCATATGTCCATTTTGCATCATGTTTTCATGTTGATATTTATCGCTTCTTTGGCTGTTATTTCACTTCACGGTACTATTCTTATGCCTTTTCTCTCTTATTTTGCAAGGTTTACATGAAGAGGGAGAATACCGGCAACTGGAATTCCGGCCTAAAACTGGAGCAAAGTTGAGATACCTATTCTGCGCAACTCCAAACGCCATGAAAATCAATGGAGATTTTTTACCCAATTTATAAAAAATACCGGGCCGAAGAAGTGTCGCAGGGGCACCAGGGGGTGCCCACAAGCCTGCATGGCGCGACCACCCCCCGAGGCTGCGCCATGGGGGCTTGTGGGTAGCCCACTGGCCCAATGGCCCCCTCTTTTTCTATATGGAGGGTTTCGTCCAGGAAAAAATCACGGAGGAGATTTTTCGTGGTTTCTCCGCCGCCACGAGGCGGAACTTGAGCAGAACCAATCTAGAGCTCCGCAGGAGCATCCTCCCGGGGAAACTTCCTTCCCGGAGGGGGAAATCGTCGCCATCGTCATCACCAACACTCCTCTCATTAGAGGGGAATCGTCACCATCAACATCTTCATCAACACCATTATCATCTCCAAACCCTAGTTCATCTCTTGTAACCAATCTCTGTCTCGCGACTCCGATTGGTACTTGTAAGGTTGCTAGTAGTGTTGATTACTCTTTGTAGTTGATGCTAGTTGGATTATTTGGTGGATGAGTTTATGTTCAGATCCTTGATTCTACTCATTACCCCTCTGGTCATGAATATGGTTATGCTTTGTGAGTAGTTACTTTTGTTCCTGAGGACATGGGACAAGTCATGCTAATAGTACTCATGTGAATTTGGTATTCGTTCGGTAATTTGATATGTTGTATGTTGTTTTTCCTCTAGTGGTGTTATGTGAACGTCGACTACATAACACTTCACCATTATTTGGGCCTAGAGGAAGGCATTGGGAATTAGTAATTAGATGATGTGTTGCTAGAGTGACAGAAGCTTAAACCCTAGTTTATGTGTTGCTTCGTAAGGGGCTGATTTGGATCCACTAGTTTAATGCTATGGTTAGACTTTGTCTTAATTCTTATTTCGTAGTTGCAGATGCTTGCGAGAGGGGTTAATCATAAGTGGGATGCTTGTCCAAGTAAGGGCAGTACCCAAGCGCCAGTCCACCCACATATCAAAATATCAAAGTAACGAACGCGAATCATATGAACATGATGAAAACTAGCATGACAGAAATTTCCCGTGTGTCCTCGGGAGCGTTTTTCCTCCTATAAGACTTTGTCTAGGCTTGTCCCTTGCTAGAAAAGGGATTGGGCCACTTTTCTGCACCGTTGCTACTTTTGTTACTTGTTGCTCGCTACGAATTTTCTCACCACACAATCACTTGTTACCGACAATTTCAGTGCTTGTAGATATTTCCTTGCTGAAAACCACTTGTCGGATCCTTCTGCTCCTCGTTGGGTTCGACACTCTTACTTATCGAAAGGACTACGATTGATCCCCTATACTTGTGGGTCATCAAGACTCTTTTCTGGCGCCGTTGCCGGGGAGTGAAGCGCCTTTGGTAAGTGGAACTTGGTAAGGAAACATTCATATAGTGTGCTGAGATTTATTGTCACTTGTCACTATGGATACTAATCCTTTGAGGGGCTTGTTCGGGGTATCTGCACCTCGAATGGAAGCACAAATAGTTTCTCCTCAATGTGCTGCACCTACTGAAAATATTTTCTTTGAATTTCCTTTGGGTATGCTTGAGAAACTGCTGGCTAATCCTTTTACAGGAGATGGAACATCACATCCAGACTTGCATATGATCCATGTAGATGAGGTTTGTGGCTTATTTAAGCTTGTAGGTGTGCCCAAGGGTGAGGTCAATAAGAAGGTCTTTCCTTTATCTTTGAAGGATAAGGCGTTGAGATGGTATAGGCTATGTGATGATACTGGATCATGGGACTACAATCGGTTGAAATTGGAATTTCATCAAAAGTTTTATCCTATGCATTTAGTACATCGTGATCGGAATTATATTTACAATTTTTGGCCTCGTGACAGAGAAAGCACCGCTCAATCTTGGGGGAGGCTTAAATCAATGCTATATTCATGCCCCAATCATGAGCTCTCGAGAGAAATTATCATTCAGAACTTCTATGCTCGTCTTTCTCATGATGATCGCACCATGCTTGACACTTCTTGCACCGGCTCTTTTATGAAGAGAGATATTGACTTCAAATGGAATTTATTGGAGATAATTAAACGAAACTCTGAAGATTGGGAGCTTGAAGAAGGTAAGGAGTCAGGTATGAATTTCATGTTTGATTGCGTTAAATCCTTTGTTGAGACAAATACTTTTTGTGACTTTAGCGCTAAGTATGGACTTGACTCTGAGATAGTAGCTTCATTGTGTGAATCCTTTGCTGCTCATATTGATCTCCCCAAAGAGAAGTGGTTTAAATTTCATCCTCCTTTAGAAGTCAATGTAGTTAAACCCACTCCAGTTGAAGAGAAAGTCATTGCCTATAATGATCCTGTGGTACCCAGTGCTTACATTGAGAAACCACCTTTCCCTGTTAGGATAAAGGATCATTCTAAAGCTTCAACTGTGATACGTAGAGGCTATATTAGAACACCTACACCCTCTGAGAAAATTAGAGTTGAACCTAGCATTGCTATTATCAAAGATCTTCTGTCTGAAGAAGTTGAAGGACATAATATTCACTTCTGTGAAGATGCTGCTAGAATTGCTAAACCTCACGTTAGAGACAAACATAGGCCTGTTCTTGGCATGCCTGTGGTTTTTGTTAAGATAGGAGATCATTGTTATCATGGTTTATGTGACGTGGGTGCTAGTGTTAGTGCAATACCTCAATCCTCATACGATGAAATCAAAGATGAGATTGCACCTGTAGAAATAGAGCCTATTGATGTCACTATTCAGCTTGCCAATAGAGATACTATCTGGGAGGTGGGAATTGTTAGGGATGTTGAAGTCCTGTGTGGTAAAACGATGTATCCTGCTGATTTCCTCGTTCTTGCTACCGCACAAGATAGCTTCTGTCCCATCATATTTGGCAAACCCTTCCTCAATACTGTCAATGCTCATATTGATTGTGAGAAGCAAACTGTCACTGTTGGCTTTGAAGGTGTGTCACGTGAGTTCAATTTCTCTAAGTTTGGCAGACAACCTCATGAAAAGGAGTTGCCTAGTAGGGACGAAATTATTGCCTTAGGTTCTATTGCCGTGCCTCCTACTGAGCCCTTAGAGCAATACTTGCTTGAGCATGAAAATGATAAGCATATGGATGAAAGGGATGAAATAGATAGAGTTGTCTTAGAACAATATCCTACCCTTAAGAATAACTTGCCTGTTGAACTGCTTGGGGATCCAGCCCCACCAAAGGGTGATCCTGTGTTCGAGCTTAAATAGTTTCCTGATACTCTTAAGTATGCCTATCTTGACGAAAAAGAGATATATCCTGTCATTATTAGTGCTAGCCTCTCGGAGCATGAAGAAAATAAGTTGCTAAAAACTCTAAGGAAGCACTGTGCTCCTATAGGATATACTCTTGATGATCTTAAGGGCATTAGTCCCACTCTATGCCAGCACAACATCAAAACTGATCCTGAATTCAAACCAGTTGCTGATCATCAAAGGAGACTGAATCCTAAGATGAAAGAAGTAGTAAGAAAATAAATACTAAAGCTCCTGGAAGCGGGTATTATCTATCCTGTTGCTCATAGAGATTGGGTGAGTCCGTTCCTAAGAAGGGAGGCATTACCGTTGTCCTTAATGGTAAGGATGAATTGATCCCACAGAGGATTATTACTGGCTATAGGATGGTGATTGATTAGGAAGTTGAATAAGGCCACTAGGAAAGATCATTGCCCTTGCCTTTTATCGACCAAATGCTAGAAAGGCTATCCAAACACACACACTTCTGCTTTCTAGACGGTTATTCTGGTTTCACCCAAATACCAGTTGCACAATCTGATCAGGAGAAAACCACTTTCACCTGCCCTTTCGGTACCTTTGCTTATAGACGTATGCCTTTTGGCTTATGTAATGCACCTGCCACCTTTCAAAGATGTATGATGGCTATATTCTCTGACTTTTGTGAAAAGATTGTTGAGGTTTTCATGGATGACTTCTCCGTTTACGGGTCTTCCTTTGATGATTGACTCAGCAACCTTCATCGAGTCTTACAGAGATGTAAAGACACCAATCTTGTCTTGAATTGGGAGAAGTGACACTTTATGGTTAATGAAGGCATCGTCTTAGGACATAAAATTTCCGAAAGAGGTATTGAAGTCGATAAGGCTAAGGTTGGTGCAATCGAGAAAATGCCATACCCCACAGATATCAGAGGTATAAGAAGTTTCCTTGGTCATGCTGGTTTCTATAGAAGGTTCATTAAAGACTTCTTTAAGATTTCTAGGCCTCTTACCAATCTCTTGCAAAAGGATATTTCTTTTGTCTTTGACGAAGATTGTGAGGAAGCCTTCGACATACTTAAGAGGGCTTTGATAACTGCACCTATTGTTCAACCGCCTGATTGGAACTTGTCTTTTGAGATCATGTGTGACGCTAGTGATTATGTTGTTGGTGTTGTCCTAGGGCAAAGAGTTGATAAGAAGTTCAATGTTATTCACTACGCTAGTAAAACTCTAGACAGTGCCCAAAGAAACTATGCTACTACGGAGAAGGAATTTTTAGCAGTCGTGTTGGCGTGTGAAAAGTTCCAGACTTAAATAGTTGATTCCAAAGTCATTATTCACACTGATCATGCTGCTACTAAGTACCTCATGGAGAAGAAGGACACTAAACCTAGACTTATCAGATGGGTTCTCTTGCTACAAGAATTTGATTTGCACGTTGTCGATAGAAAAGGTGCTGATAACCTAGTAGAAGATAACTTGTCTAGGTTGGAGAACGTTCTTGATGACCCACAACCTATTGATGATAGCTTTCCCGATGAGAAATTGAATGTCATCAATGCTTCACGTAGTGCACCGTGGTATGCTGATTATGCAAACTATATCATTGCCAAATACATACCACCTAGTTTCATGTACCAGCAAAAGAAGAAATTCTTCTTTGACTTCAGACATTACTTCTGGGATGATCCTCACCTTTATAAGGAAGGAGTAGCTGGTGTTATTAGACGTTGTGTACCTCAACATGAACAGGGACAGATCCTACAGAAGTGTCACTCCGAGGCCTACGGAGGACACCATGCGGGAGATAGAACTGCACACAAGGTATTGCAATCAGGTTTCTATTGGCCCACTCTCTTCAAGGATGCCCGTAAGTTTGTCTTGTCATGTGACGAATGTCAAAGAATAGGTAATATTAGCAAACGTCAAGAAATGCCTATGAACTATTCACTTTTCATTGAACCATTTGATGTTTGGGGCTTTGATTATATGGGACCTTTTCCAAAATCCAGTGGGTATACTCACATCTTAGTTGTTGTTGATTACGTCACTAAGTGGGTAGAAGCTATCCCCACTAGTAGTGCTGATCACAACACCTCTATCAAGATCCTGAAAGAAGTTATCTTCCCTAGATTTGGAGTCCCTAGATATCTAATGACCGATGGTGGTTCACACTTCATTCATGGTGCTTTCCGTAAAACGCTTGCTAAGTATGATGTCAACCATAGAATTGCGTCCCCTATCACCCTCAGTCCACTGGTCAAGTAGAGCTAAGTAACAGAGAGATTAAACTAATTCTGCAAAAGACTGTCAACAGGTCTAGAAAGAATTGGTCTAAGAAGCTCGATGATGCACTGTGGGCTTATAGAACTTCCTATAAGAATCCCATGGGCATGTCTACGTAAAAAATGGTGTACGGTAAAGCATGCCATTTACCTCTTGAGCTAGAGCATAAAGCTTATTGGGCAATCAAATAGCTCAACCTTGATTTCAAACTTGCCGGTGAGAAGAGGTTATTTGACATTAGCTCGCTTGATGAGTGGAGAACTCAAACATATGAGAATGCCAAGCTTTTCAAAGAGAAGGTTAAGAGGTGGCATGATAAGAGGATACAAAAGCGTGAGTTCAATGTAGGTGATTATGCCTTGCTATATAACTCTCATTTAAGATTCTTTGCATGCAAGCTTCTCTCTAAATGGGAAGGTCCCTATGTTGTTGAGGAAGTATACCATTCCGGTGCTATCAAGATCAACAACACGGAAGGTAGTTGTCCGAGAGTGCTAAATGGGCAGAGAATCAAGCATTATATCTCAGGTACTCCCATAAATGTTGAAAGCAATATCATCAATACCATAACTCCGGAAGAATACCTAAGGGACATTTATCAGCCTGTTTCAGACTCCGAAAACGAAGAGGTATGTGATTCGGTTAGAAAACAGAGTCCAAAACTTTTCCAATAGGAAATTTTCTCCGTTTTGGAATATTTGAAAAAATAAAAAAATTGGAAGTAGTCCAAAAAGTGCGCGAGGAGGCGACAAGCCTGCACTGCGCGGGCCCACCCCCTAGCTGCACAGTGAGGGCTTGTGGCCACCTCGTGCGGCTCCCGGACTCCGTTTTTGTGCACGAGACTCCTTCTGGTCTGAAAAAACTCATTATATATTCTTCCGTTTGGTCTGACCTCTGCATCATGCAGATTTCCTCTATTTTTCGTTTCGAGCCTGTTTCTGTTGCAGATCTAGATCGCCATGACTTCCCCAAAAGCTCCTAAGGACAAGATCTTCGAGAAGGTCATCAATCCCTACCTTACGGAAGTGCTGCAACACCCTCAAATATCGAGATGCGTTAGGGGATGTTGCGCATTCGTGATGTTGAGGGGCCTAAGAAGACCGGAAGCATGGAGACGAGGCTTGAAGCAATGGAGCAACAAGTCTTCAAGTGCCAAGGGAGGGTGGAGCGTGGACTCAACACCAACCACATGATGATCACGGAGTTCACCAACAAGCACAGGATTGATGCCAATTACATTGGAAAGCATCTCTCCAGGCTCTATGACAGGGTTGATCAACTCCAGGGCCAGATCTATGGCCTACAGAACCAAAACTGTGAGTATGAGTATAGATTTAAATCAATAAGGCTGGCTGCAGATTTGAGGATTCTGGAGACTCGTTCATCTTTCCATGGTGGAGCACCTATGCCTTGGAAGACGGAGGATCAAACTCATGTTGCAACAACTCCACCATCACCACTAGAGGAAGACAACTCAGCATTGGTATGGGCAATCCCCTTGGCTTGTGCCAAGTTTGGGGGAGTTGCCCCGGTATCGTATCACCATCACATCTTTTGCCTTTACCTTTGTTTTAGTTTTCCTTTTCAGTTTTCTTTTTCTCTAGTAGTTTAAAAGTCTTAGTGTTTTAGTCTTGAGTTTTGTTTTGTGTCACCCCCGATGTATTCTTGCTCGTGAGCCATATAATAAAGAGTGTCTTAGTTGAAGGGCTTTGCCTCTTGCCATGATCAAAAGAGTGAGAATAGAACAAAAGCATGAAAGATCATGTAATGATCCTATGGGAAGTGATGGCGTCACATATAAATAGAATGAGGATTGAAACTTGTTGAGGGTAGGCAAACGTAGACTTTGGTCATTATTGCAATTAATAGTAAGTGATAAAGAAGGAGAGGTTCACATATAAATATATCATCTCTGACACCATCTATGATTGTGAACACTCACCAAACTATTGCATGCCTAGAAGTAGATGTTGGACAAGGAAGACAATGTAATGAATTGTGTTTGCTTCGCTCAGAACAATGTTATATGATTAGGGATCCCTTAGCATGTGACGATTGCTTCCACCTCATATTAGCCAAACCTCCCGCACCAAGTAGAGATACTACTTGTGCATCCATAAACCTTCAAACCAGTTTTGCCATGAGTGTCCACCATATCTACCTATGGATTGAATAAGATCCCTCAAGTAAGTTTTCATCGGTGCAAGCAATAAAAATTGCTCTCTAATATGTATGATCTATTAGTGTGTGGAAAATAAGCTTTATACGAACCTGTGATGAGGAAGACATAAAAGCGACAGACTGCATAATAAAGTTCTTTATCACAGGGGGCAATATAAAGTGACATTCCTCCGCACTAAGAGGACACGCATCCAAACCTCAAAAGCGCATGACAACCTCTGCTTCCCCTGCGAAGGGCCTATCTTTTACCTTTACTTTTTGCCCTTGAAAGAGTCATGGTGATATTCATCAATTCCTTATTTTGCCTTTGTCTTGGCTACCGTCACATGCTTGGGAAAGATCTATATTCATATGTCAACTTGGAGGTAGGCACTCATGAATTATTATTGTTGACTTTACCCTTGAGGTAAGCAGTTGGGAGGCAAAACTATAAGCCCCTATCTTTCTCTGTGTCCAGCTGAAACTTTGATCTCATGGGTACCACGTGAGTTGTAGCAATTGTAGAGAACGAAAGAATGATTGAGTATGTGTATTTGCTTTACAAGCTCTTATTTGACTCTTTCTGATGTTGTGATAAATTGCAATTCCTTCAATGACTAAAGGCTATCGGTTCTTACTTCTCGGTAAGATTCTTCATCCATGCTTTACTTTGTGAAGGAATTATCACTTTAGCATGAGAGATTATATGTGGTATTGCTATTCTGATCATGATCATGATGCATGCATGTTCGTATCTTGTTTTTTTGATACCTCTCTCCCTGAACATGTGGACATATTTATTGAGCGCGACATTCGCTTGAGGACAAGCGAGGTCTAAGCTTGGGGGAGTTGATACGTCCATTTTACATCATGTTTTCATGTTGATATTTATCGCTTCTTTGGCTGTTATTTCACTTCACGGTACTATTGTTATGCCTTTTCTCTCTTATTTTGCCAGGTTTACATGAAGAGGGAGAATACCGGCAACTGGAATTCTGGCCTGAAAGTGGAGCAAAGTTGAGATACCTATTCTGCGCAACTCCAAACGCCGTGAAAATCAACGGAGATTTTTTTCCCAATTTATAAAAAATACTGGGCCGAAGAAGTGCCGGAGGGGCACCAGGGGTGCCCACAAGCCTGCATGGCGCGGCCACCCCCCAGGCCACGCCATGGGGGCTTGTAGGCAGCCCACTGGCCCACCTCTTTTGCTATATGGAGGGTTTCGTCCAGCAAAAAAAATCACGGAGGAGCTTTTTCGTGGTTTCGCTGCCGCCACGAGGCGGAACTTGAGCAGAACCAATCTAGAGCTCCGGCAGGACCATCCTGCCGGGGAAACTTCCTTTCCGGAGGGGGAAATCGTCGCCATCATCATCACCGACACTCCTCTCATCGGAGGGGACTCGTCACCATCAACATCTTCATCAGCACCATCTCATATCCAAACCCTAGTTCATCTCTTGTAACCAATCTCCGTCTCGCGACTCCGATTGGTACTTGTAAGGTTGCTAGTAGTGTTGATTACTCTTTGTAGTTGATGCTAGTTGGATTATTTGGTGGAAGAGTTTATGTTCAGATCCTTGATGCTACTCATTACCCCTCTGGTCATGAATATGGTTATGCTTTGTGAGTAGTTACTTTTGTTCCTGTGGACATGGGATAAGTCATGCTAATAGTAGTCATGTGAGTTTGGTATTCGTTCGGTAATTTGGTATGTTCACTACTGAAATTCAGAAATTTTCTGTCTGCCATGGGAGACGACAAAGGGGGCAACCACGGACGGCAAAGGCTTTGCCGTCGGTCAGCAGACGACAAACTAGACGGTAAAAAAAATCCGGTGAAGAGGTTCTTTGCCGTCTGCTTTTGTAAAGTGGACGGTAAAGAATCTTTGCCATGAGGGGGCAGACGGCAAATTAACTGGGACGACATATACTGCAATGGCCCCGTTAAGTGTTAACGACAGGCGTCTTCTCTTTGCCGTCTGCCGCCCCCCCTTTGCCATGTGGGGGTAGACGACAAAGAGGGGAGAGAGGGGGGGCGGGGCTGATTCACCCCTTTGCCGTCTGCCCACCCCCCTTTGCCATGTGGGGGCAGACGGCAAAGAGGGGAAACAGAGGGGGCAGATTCCCCCCTTTGCCGTCTGCCTACCCCTCTTTGCCATGTGGGGGCACACGGCAAAGAGGGGAAACAAAGGGGGCAGATTCCCCCCTTTGCCGTCTGCCCACCCCCCTTTGCCATGTGGGGGCAGACGGCAAAGAGGGGAACCTGCCCCATTTTAATTTATTTTTTATTATATCCAGCATTTTAACAATAATCAGGATATATATATATATTTTACATAAAATAAATTTCTTTCCGTACTCATAACCATATTAAAATAACTCTCATCCATAGTGCATACATATTATGCAAGTTGCATCCGTACCAAACCATATATTACACCAGTTTCATCCACATGCATACAAAGTTTCATATATATCCATATACTACAATAGTTTCAATACAAGACATGGTACATGAAATCATCTTCAAGCATTCCATCAATATAATCCAAGCTTCCCGTGAAGTGAAGGTAATCTGCAAAATGACAAATAAGAAAGTTAGAAGAATAATACTAGATTAAGAAGTGTATATATAGGTTATTTCAGAGAGAAATTAGCTAAGTATAGACCATTTAGGAGCTAACTAAGCTAATTATGTCATTTAGGTGGAACCCTTGCTAACTATAGGTTGTTTCGGAGCTAACTTGGGTAAAATAGGTCATTCACGAGCAAACTATGCTTATTAAGCCATTATGGATCTAGCTAGGCTAATTATAGGCCATTTAATACATAAATTAGGGGGAACAGGTCATCTTGTAGCTACGTAAGCCTTATTATGTCATTTAGGAGAGAACTTAGCTAACTGTAGGTCATTTTTTATTAAATAGATCATTTTCGAGCTAGCTAAGCTGATTATGTCATTTCATAGGATAATTAGCCAATTTAGCCTTTCTTCGATGAGTCTAAGCTACGTAGAAGAAGAGAAAGAGAAGAAGAAGTAAAAGAAGGAGGAGGAGGAGAAGGAAGAGGAGAAGAAGAAGAAAACAAGAAGGAGAAGGAGAAGGAGGAAGAAGGAGGAAGAAGAAGGAGAAGGAGGAGCTCCTTCTCCTTCTTCTCCTTCTCCTTATCCTCCTCCTTCTCCTTCTTCTTCTTCTTCTCTTCTTCTTCTTCTTCTTCTTCTTCCTTCCTTTCATTTTTCCTCTTTCTTCTCCTCTTGTCATCTTCTTCGGGCTAAATTGGCTAAGAATGCCTTTTTGGAGCTAATTATGTCATTTCGAGGATAATTAGCTAAGTATAGGTCATGTTTTATTAAATAGACCATTTAGGAGCTAACTAAGCTAATTATGTCATCTAGGTGGAACCCTAGCTAACTATAGGTTGTTTCGGAGCTAACTTGGGTAAAACAGGTCATTCCGGAGCAAACTATGCTTATTAAGCCATTTTGGATCTAGCTAGGCTAATTATAGGCCATTTAATACCTAAGTTAAGGGGAATAGGTCATCTTGCAGCCACGTAAGCCTTATTATGTCATTTAGGAGAGAACTTAGCTAACTGTAGGTCATTTTTTATTAAATAGGTCATTTTGGAGCTAACTAAGCTAATTATGTCATATCGTAGGATAATTAGCCAATTTTGCTTTTCTTGGATGAGTCTAAGCTACGTAGAAGAAGAGAAAGAGAAGAAGAAGTAAAATAAGGAGGAGGAGGAGGAGGAGGAGAAGGAAGAGGAGAAGAAGAAGAAAAGAAGAAGGAGAAGGAGAAGGAGGAAGAAGAAGGAGAAGGAGCACCTCCTTCTCCTTATTCTTCCTCCTTCTCCTTCTCCTTCTTCTCTTCTTCTTCTTCTTCCTTCCTTTCATTTTTCCTCTTTCTTCTCCTCTTGTCCCCTTCTTCGGGCTAAATTGGCTAAGAATGCCTTTTTGAAGCTAATTATGTCATTTCGAGGATAATTAGCTAAGTATAGGTCATGTTTTATTAAATAGACCATTTAGGAGCTAATTAAGCTAATTATGTCATCTAGGTGGAACCCTAGCTAACTATACGTTGTTTCGGAGCAAACTTGGTTAAAATAGGTCATTCCAGTGCAAACTATGCTTATTAAGCCATTTTGGATCTAGCTAGGCTAATTATAGGCCATTTAATACCAAAGTTAGGGGGAATAGGTCATCTTGCAGCTACGTAAGCCTTATTATGTCATTTAGGAGAGAACTTAGCTAACTGTAGGTCATTTCGGAGCTAACTAAGCTAATTATGTCATTTCATAGGATAATTAGCCAATTTAGCCTTTCTTGGATGAGTCTAAGCTACGTAGAAGAAGATAAAGAGAAGAAGAAGAAGTAAAAGAAGGAGGAGGAGGAGGAGGAGGAGAAGGAGAAGGAAGAGGAGAAGAAGAAGAAAAGAAGAAGGAGAAGGAGAAGGAGAAGGAGGAAGAAGGAGGAACAAGAAGGAGAAGGACGAGCTCCTTGTCCTTCTTCTCCTCCTTCTTCTCCTTCGTCATATCCTCCTCCCTCTCCTTCTTCTTCTCCTCTTCTTCTTCTTCCTTCCTTTCATTTTTCCTCTTTCTTCTCCTCTTGTCCCCTTCTTTGGGCTAAATTGGCTAAGAATGCCTTTTTGGAGCTAATTATGTCATTTCGAGAATAATTAGCTAAGTATAGGTCATGTTTTATTAAATAGACCATTTAGGATCTAAGTAAGCTAATTATGTCATCTAGGTGGAACCCTAGCTAACTATACGTCGTTTCGGAGCTAACTTGGGTAAAATAGGTCATTCCGGAGCAAACTATGCTTATTAAGCCATTTTGGATCTAGGTAGGCTTATTATAAGCCATTTAATACCTAAGTTAGGGGGAATAGGTCATCTTGCAGCTACGTAAGCCTTATTATGTCATTTAGGAGAGAACTTAGCTAATTGTAGGTCATTTTTTATTAAATAGGTCATTTTGGAGCTAACTAAGCTAATTATGTCATTTCATAGGATAATAAGCCAATTTAGCCTTTCTTGGATGAGTCTAAGCTACGTAGAAGAAGATAATGAGAAGAAGAAGTAAAAGAAGGAGGAGGAGGAGGAGGTGGAGGAGAAGAAGGAGAAGGAAGAGGAGAAGAAGAAGAAAAGGAGAAGGAGAAGGAGAAGGAGGAAGAAGGAGGAAGAAGAAGGAGAAGGAGGAGCTCCTTCTCCTTCTTCTTCTCCTTCTTCTTATCCTCCTCCCTCTCCTTCTTCTTCTTCTCCTCTTCTTCTTCTTCCTTCCTTTCATTTTTCCTCTTTCTTCTCCTCTTGTCCCCTTCTTCGGGCTAAATTGGCTAAGAATGCCTTTTTGGAGCTAATTATGTCATTTCGAGGATAATTAGCTAAGTATAGGTCATGTTTTATTAAATAGACCATTTAGGAGCTAACTAAGCTAATTATGTCATCTAGGTGGCACCCTAGCTAACTGTAGGTTGTTTCAGAGCTTACTTAGGTAAAATAGGTCATTCGGAGCAAACTATGCTAATTAAGCCATTTTGGATCTAACTAGGCTAATTATAGGCCATTTAATACCTAACTTAGGGGGAATAGGTCATCTTGCAGCTACGTAAGCCTTACTATGTCATTTTGGAGAAAACTTAGCTAACTGTAGGTCATTTTCTTTATTAAGTACGTCATTTCGGAGCTAACGAAGCTAATGATGTCATTTCGTAGGATAATTAGCCAATTTAGCCTTTCTTGGATGAGTCTAAGCTACGTAGAAGAAGAGAAAGAGAAGAAGAAGTAAAAGAAGGAGGAGGAGGAGGTGGAGGAGGATAAGGAGAAGGAAGCGGAGAAGAAGAAGAAAAGAAGAAGGAGAAGGAGAAGGAGGAAGAAGGAGGAAGAAGAAGGAGAAGGAGGAGCTCCTTCTCCTTCTTCTCCTCTTTCTTCTCTTTCTTCTTATCCTCCTCCCTCTCCTTCTTCTTCTTCTCCTCTTCTTCTTCTTCCTTCCTTTCATTTTTTCTCTTTCTTCTCCTCTTGTCCCCTTCTTCGGGCTAAATTGGCTAAGAATGCCTTTGTGGAGCTAATTATGTCATTTCGAGGATAATTAGCTAAGTATAGGTCATGTTTTATTAAATAGACCATTTAGGAGCTAACTAAGCTAATTATGTCATCTAGGTGGAACCCTAGCTAACTATACGTCGTTTCGGAGCCAACTTGAGTAAAATAGGTCATTCCGGAGCAAACTATGCTTATTAAGTCATTTGGATCTAGATAGGCTAATTATAGGCCATTTAATACCTAAATTAGGGGGAATAGGTCATCTTGCAGCTACGTAAGCCTTATTATGTCATTTAGGAGAGAACTTAGCTAATTGTAGGTCATTTTTTATTAAATAGGTCATTTTGGAGCTAACTAAGCTAATTATGTCATTTCATAGGATAATTAGCCAATTTAGCCTTTCTTGGATGAGTGTAAGCTACATAGAAGAAGAGAAAGAGAAGAAGAAGTAAAAGAAGGAGGAGGAGGAGGAGGAGAAGGAAGAGGAGAAGAAGAAGAAAAGAAGGAGGAGAAGGAGAAGGAGGAAGAAGGAGGAAGAAGAAGGAGAAGGAGGAGCTCCTTCTCCTTCTTCTCCTCCTTCTTCTCCTTCTTCTTATCCTCCTCCCTCTCCTTCTTCTTCTCCTCTTCTTATTCTTCCTTCCTATCAATTTTCCTCTTTCTTCTCCTCTTGTCCCCTTCTTTGGGCTAAATTGGCTTAGAATGCCTTTTTGGAGCTAATTATGTCATTTCGAGGATAATTAGCTAAGTATAGGTCATGTTTTATTAAATAGACCATCTAGGAGCTAACTAAGCTAATTATGTCATCTAGGTGGAACCCTAGCTAACTATACGTCGTTTCGGAGCTATCTTGGGTAAAATAGGTCATTCCGGAGCAAACTATGCTTATTAAGCCATTTTGGATCTAGCTAGGCTAATTATAGGCCATTTAATACCTAAGTTAGGGGGAATAGGTCATCTTGCAGCTACGTAAGCCTTATTATGTCATTTAGGAGAGAACTTAGCTAACTGTAGGTCATTTTTTATTAAATAGGTCATTTTGGAGCTAACTAAGCTAATTATGTCATTTCGTAGGATAATTAGCCAATTTAGCCTTTCTTGGATGAGTCTAAGCTACATAGAAGAAGAGAAAGAGAAGAAGAAGTAAAAGAAGGAGGAGGAGGAGAAGGAGAAGGAAGAGGAGAATAAGAAGAAAAGAAGAAGGAGAAGGAGAAGGAGGTCCTTCTCCTTCTTCTCCTCCTTCTCCTTCTTCTTATCCTCCTACCTCTCCTTCTTCTTATTCTCCTCCTCTTCTTCTTCCTTCCTTTCATTTTTCCTCTTTCTTCTGCTCTTGTCCCCTTCTTCGGGCTAAATTGCCTTAGAATGCCTTTTTGGAGCTAATTATGTCATTTCGAGGATTATTAGCTAAGAATAGGTCATGTTTTATTAAATAGACCATTTAGGAGCTAACTAAGCTAATTATGTCATCTAGGTGGAACCCTAGCTAACTATACGTCGTTTCGGAGCTAACTTGGGTAAAATAGGTCATTCCGGAGCAAACTATGCTTATTAAGCCATTTTGGATATAGCTAGGCTAATTATAGGCCATTTAATACCTAAGTTAGGGGGAATAGGTCATCTTGCAGCTACATAAGCCTTATTATGTCATTTAGGAGAGAACTTAGCTAACTGTAGGTCATTTTTTATTAAATACGTCATTTTGGAGCTAACTAAGCTAATTATGTCATTTCGTAGGATAATTAGCCAATTTAGCCTTTCTTGGAGCTAACTAAGCTAATTATGTCATTTAGATGGAAGTCTAGCTATTTTTTATTAAAACACTAGAAATAACATAACATTATTGTCATCACAGCGGTGAAGCACGGTGGCTCTGGCTTGTTTCACCTCGAGAAGGCTGCCCTGGAGAAGGCTCGACTCTAGAAGGGTCGTGCGATGCGTTTCGGGAGATATTCTGCACCAAACATCGTTTGCAATGTGTAGTTAGCATGAGGACACTCTTAAGATCACTGCACTGAAATGAAACTCACCGTCCGCGCCACGTTAATGACTGGCATCGGCGGAGGGACTTGGCCGTTCTTCTCGCACATAGACTATACATTTGGTTTCGACAAGTCAAACTTTTTATTTATTAATGAATCGGACATTCAAATGCAAGATTTGAAATAACATGAAGAAGAAACTTACCACGAAGAGCTCGTATATGGCCCTGTTATACGCATCATTCCGTGCCCTCTCCGCCTCCACCAATGAAGTCGTCCTCTCCTCCAGCTCCCTAATTTCCTTATCCTTCTCCGCCATAGCCGCCTGCATTGCCTCTCTCTCTTTCTGAATAGCAGCCTGCAACACAACTCATTGTTAGCAATGTAATCATATTGGTTCCAACGCACAATATAATGCGGAAAGATAGTTGAGTCCATTAAACTAACCTCGATGGCGAGCTCGACTGGCCGTGGACGACGTGTTATCTCCGAACAAGAGCTCGTTTGGTGTGCCTTTATCTACCGGAGAGTGTTATCTCCGATCGAGCCATGGGGCCTCCCGTTGCCAGCTATCATCACCAGCTCTGGATCAATAGGCCCCTCGCTCAGGTTAAAGTCCTCCCCTTTCCTCGCCTTCCCATAGTCTCTGTACTTCACGAGCTTGTGGTGGGAGGAGATGTTGGTGAAGTTTTCTGGATGCTCGAGGTCAGACTCAGAGAATGCCTTGACCTTCTTGTACGAGGCAGTATGGGCCATCGCATACAGGTCGTACATCTGTGGCGCCTCCGTCTTATTGTGACGCGCCTAAAAGAGAGAGAGAGGAAAATTGTATTAGTAAAGGGCTCAAGATAGCATTAAGAATGAATTGCATGAGGCATGAAGCAAACCACATACCCTATTCTCGTCAAATTGGATTAAGTTGACGCTCCCTTGATGGTGTGGCACGCCAACCATTTTCCCACGCCTCTCCTTGGCGTTCTTGTGGCTGGCCTCCCACGTTTCGGAGCACCACTGATCCACCAAGGCCTCCCAACAATCCATCTTATCCACACACCATCTCGGGGGCACCTAAGTTAATAAAGAGAAATTTGAGCGCGTAAGAACCAAATCAAGGAAACTAACTACAAAGCCTTAATAATATGTAATTACCTTCATGTAATGCTCCTTCTCCATCTTAGCATCACGACACTTTGCCTTGTCAAGCCTAATACGCCGCGTGTCATAGTAGTCTCGAACAACCTGCACCCGAGCCTCGTGCCGAAAGTTTTGAAGTAGGCGGCGACATTCGGTTTCGATAACCTTTGTCGCGTCCTCCTCGTATCCCTCCTCACACCTGTAGTAGGTCTGCAAACGATACAACACCAATTAGTACAATAAATAGCTATGGTTGATTTATAATTGTGTGAAGGAGAAATTACCCAGAACTTTCGGATCACCATGTCCGCCCTCGTGTCGCACAAAACACCGTCGATCTCCACCTCCGGCGGGGCCGGGGCACCCAAGTAGTGCTCCCAGGTCATTCCTACCTCTCGCTCCCGACCGGGCAACGTAACAAACCCTGGGAAGTTTTTATGGCAAAGAACACCAAGGACGCTGTTGGGCTTGCGGACACCCTTGGCAACAATCCAACCCCAACAGTATGACAAATTAAAGCCAAAACATTAGATATTTGAGAAAATGCGAAGGCAAAAGGTTAAATAAGAGTAAATTAACTTACTTGTCCCCATTTGGCCTAATCGACCACCTCTGCTCGGGGGTCGCTGGCACGAGCGGGAGCCCCGAACTACCACGCTGGTAGACGGTAGCCCCCTCACCCAGCTCCTCGTCGCTACCAGCATGGCCACTTGGCTCAGTCCAGGTATCCCACTGGGTCTCTTTGGACATACCCTCATCCCTGCTTTGCTCCGGAGTCGCCTGGAATGAAGCCTCTAGGACATGAGTCTCGTGGGTCGAAGGCTCGTCGACCTGAGGCTCGTGAACCGGAGACCGTGTAGCCTCCACCTCAGACGAATCCACCCTAGAAGTCATGTGCTCAGGTGAATCAGCTTGGGGTGGTGGTGGAGACCGTGTAGCCGCCACCTCAGAAGGCGTGGCAGCCACCACCCTACCTCTCCCGCGGCTACGTGTACCTTTAGTACAACATAAATACCAACATGAGTACTAAAATGTATATAAATACCAATATGCATACAACATGAGTACAACATAAATACCAACATGAATACAACGTGTACCTTTAGTGCCTCTCGGCTTCGCGGGGGGTCGACCTCCTCTCACGGGGGGGGGGGGGTGGCGCTCCTTGCATAGTAGAGAGCAGCACTCTCCGAAGAGGCGAGGCAGGAATGGAAGTACCCATCCCATCACCCGCCGACGAAGGAGCCGCGGAATGCTTTCGACCCTTTTCCACCATCTTTCAACACCTGTCCTGACAAAGAGTAAATGAAATTAGGACAACATAAATACCAAGAGGACTAATAAAATGTATATAATTTAAGTGTATCATCGTCATAAATACCAACATGACTAATAAAAATTGAATACCTAACATGAACTCAAAATTTATATATAGTATAATAGTTGAATACCTGACATGAACTAATAACAATCGTGCTCGTCTATATATGCTTCGGGGTCAATAAATGCATCATGATCATCACTATCATCAGTAAATGCATCATCATCATCACTATCACGAAGAACATGTGGAAGGCCACCATTATGTAATCGGTCAAGAAGTGACAGGTCATCCACAGAAGTAACCTCTTCTTTTTCCAGGTCTTCCTGTTCGGGCTCAGGGGTTAAGGCGGATTCACTGTCGCTGTCTACTTCAATGTTCTGGGGTGAAGTAGAGCGGTTCTTGAAATGTTTCTTGGACATACGTGTTTCTTGGAAGAATTCTCCTTCATATGTGTCTGGGTTAATGTGAGGTTCGTAATCCTCTTCTTTGAGGGTAGGTGGTCTAAAATGTGGTGGCACTTCATAAACGACATCCCAACCTTTGAGATTTGGATCAGTTTGGCAGGCCCACGGTAGATAGAAAATTTGTGTCGCCTGTTGAGCCGTAATATAGACATCGGGAACATCTAAGTGGGTGTTTTGGTTGATTTCGACTAGTCCTATATGTTCATGAGTCCTTCTAGTCTCCCTCGGCTCAAACCAATAACATTTGAAGACTACGACGATCGGTGGATTTTCACCATAGAATAGAAGTTCATAAGTTGCTTCAACTCTTCCATAATACTCGGTGTCTCCTTCGCCGATAGCAGAGACAGAACAATTTGTAGACTTTAGGTCGGGCATAGATAGCTCTTTGCCAAAGGTACGAAAGTGATACCCGTTGATGTTGTATTTGTCAAATGAACGAACCTTATAGTCAAAACCATTAGCGACTTCTCTCAACTCGGCGTCCATAGACTCTGCATCAGCCTACAAGTTTAATATGAATGAATGGATGCATTAGACGCAAATTAGACCAAGAAATCAAATGGGTCCTTAATGGTAATTAATTACCCTTTGTTTGAACCAAGAGATGAAACCGGGACAGTCGCCTCCATGCTTTGCGAGAAGCTCATACTGTTCGACGGAATCCTTTTCGATGACCGCTCCATCCGAGAATTCGGCGACGTATCTACTATATCAAATATCCAGGAATAAGAGTAGTTCAAAGCAATTAGAAGTTGCGGAACAATAAATTACCGAGAACTTACTTGATGTACAACCGCACTTGTGTTAGGTTGGTGAAGATATACAATGAAATGGTCTGCCATTCTTCGACATCCAACGATTTCCCTTTCGAAGCACTGGATGGTGCGAGCTTACCTTTGAATAGGCTGAGGTTGGATCGAACTTTTTTCGATCGCCATCATTGTACCGAGGCTTCGGGTTATGCAAATGATGATTTTTGGCTTCGTAGTGTGCTGTCACAAAGTTTGCCGCCTCCTCAGTAATGAATGCCTCGGCCATCGATGCTTCAATTCTACGTTTATTTTTACACTTAGCTCGAAGCGTCTTCTGCATCCTCTCACTTGAGTAGCACCATCGATTTTGAACGGGCCCCCCATTCTTGCCTCGGTCGGGAGATGCAAAATCAAATGTTGCATTGGATTAAAGAAGCCCGATGGAAAGATCTTTTCTAATTTGCAGATCAACTCTGGCGCCAACTCTTCCATTTCATCTAGCACGCCAGGCGATAGTTCTTTCGCACAAAGAGAACGGAAGAAATAGCTCAGCTCTGCCAGTACTAGCCATTCATCCTCACGGATAAAGCCACGCAACATCACCAGCATTACCCTCTCAATCCATATGTGCCAATCATGACTCTTGAGCCCAAATATTTTCAATTTCTCAAGACTCGCTCCCCTCTTTAGATTCGCAGCATACCCATCGGGGAACATCAACCGCATTTTCACCCACAATAGCATTTCCCTCATAGCTGGCCTTTCAAGATTGAACCATGCCTTTGGCTTCGCTATGCTTTGCTTTCCTTTCCGTTGTCGCAAGTTTTGCAACGGTCTATCACATAGAGCCTCCAGGTCGATTCGAGCCTTAGGATTATCTTTTGACTTCCCCTCTATGCCGAACAATGTACCAAAAATGGCCTCCGCAATATTCTTTTCAGTGTGCATCACGTCAATGTTGTATGGGCAAAGGAGGTCTTTGAAGTAAGGCAGATCCCATAAGCATGACTTGTGAGTCCATGCGTGTTCCGTATTATACCCTTTGAAGTATCCTAGAAGCAAAGGATCAGGCTCGAGAGCATTTAACTGATCAAGGGTCTGTTGGCCTGTCAACGCAGCTGGTGCAGTGTTTTTGACAACTCTACCTTTGATGAAATTCTTCTTGTCTTTTCTGAACTTATGGTCAGGATCCAGGAATTGTCTATGCATGTCGAAGCAAGAATACTTGCGACCAGCCTGCATCAAACGGAACTGAAGATCTGCCTTGCATGTGGTGCACGGGAACCTTCCATGCACACACTAGCCAGCGAATAGTGCAAACGCCGGATAATCATGCGTCGAGTACATGTACCACACATGCATTTTGAAATTTGTTTTGGTAGCCGCGTCGTAGGTCTTGATCCCATTATCCCAGGCTTCTTGCAACTCATCCTTAAGCGGCTGCATGTACACATTCATATTCTTCCCCGGATAGTTCGGCCCTGGAATTATCAACGTCAGGAAAATGTTTTGTCTTTTCATAATCTCTCCGGGTGGCAAATTTAGTGGAATGACAAATATAGGCCAACAACTGTATTGTGCTGTCGTCATACCATACACATTGAACCCATCCGTGCTGATGGCAACTCTACGTTGCCTTATCTTCCGATTTATCCTTATGTAATGCATCGAAGTGCCTCCACGCAAAACCATCTGAAGTGTGTACCAGCATCTTGTTCCCATCCGCATCTAGTTCGGTTCTTTTGCCCAATTTGTGCCATGTCATCTGTCTAGCCATCTCTTCGACCATGAAAAGACATTGAAGTCTTGGTACGATTGGCAGATACCGAAGAACACTAATGGGGATTTTGGTTAGATTCTTCTCACCCATGCTGTTGTCTACCACAATATACCTGGAAGAATTGCAAATGGGGCAATAGTTCTAGGACGCATACTCAAGCCTAAATAAGGCACATCCATTCTCACAGGCATGTATCTTCTCATAGGGCATCTTAAGTACACGGAGGACTTTCTCTGACAGGTACAGGTTTGCAGGCAGTACATGCCCTTTGGGTAGAAAGCGTCCAAATATCGTCAGCATCGCGTCGTAGCATTCTCTGCCTAGGTTGAATTGAGCCTTCAGAGCCATTACTTGCGCGATGGCATCTAGCTGACAAAGCTCAGTCTGCTCATGGAGAGGACGTTTTGAAGACTCCAACATTTCATAGAAGGTCTTTGCAGATTCCTCCATCTCATCGTCCGAATCCCGAGCATCATCAAAGTCTTGCACCATGTCTTCAATCCCGGTACCATGCTCGTCGGTGCGACGAAGAATCACCTCAGCTCTGGCACGTTGGTCAGACTCACCATGAAAAGTCCACACCGTATAATTAGGGGTAAAACCCCACTTCTGTAGGTGTTTACCCATTTCAAACTCTGTCTGCTTTTTCGAGTTGTCGCAGTTGGGACAGGGGCACCATGTTTTTTGCTGGCCATTTGCAAATGCGGCTCTCACAAACCCCCTGGTTTTTGTTAACCATTCATGGGTCATGTCTTTCTGACTAGGGTGACCAGTGTACATCCAAGCATGATCACTCATGTTGCCTAGCTACCTATGGGGGCACAAGAAATAAATATATAATTCATCATCTCTATTCACACGCTAATCAAGTTTGTTAGTTTTATTACGTCCATGCAACCTACACGCTAATAGGTAAAGATAGGTCCTAATCCCACCCGAGTATGTGTAGATTGGGTTCGTTTTCCCATGCTCTGCTCCAGATGCGACGCAGAATTTTGGCAGCACCTCCCCGCTATTCTCCTGATACACGTCTCCGCAATAAGGAGAGAGGATGTGTACCCGGAGAACAAAAGGGGAGGCACTGACGAAATTCCGCATCGGATCCGGAGCACAACATACGGGAAAACAAACCCAATCTACACATACTCGGGCTGTCCATGGATAATGTTGGACAATTCGAAAGGATGGCGGTAATAAATACGCAAAGAAATGCATATTTATAGATTACGCCCTTTCGAACGGGAGACGCATACTGGTCACGCATACTCATGATTGAAGAAACCTATAGCTAGCAAGTTTCACTGGCACGAAGACCGGGACAGAGCAAATTAAGGGGTAGGAGGAGAGGTCATTTGTGCTCACCAACAAACGCAAGGGCGGAGCTCGTCCAACGCACGTGGAGGTCGTTGAACAACTGCACATTGAAATTCACACGATCAACACAAATACGATGTTTTTATAATTAACATAATCGGAAAATATGTGGCCTAACTCATAATTTACAAAACTATGACCTCGTGGGCCTCTGGAAGGCCGAAAAGCACCTTCTCGTTCAAAAGAAGGCAAAAGAGGTGTCGGGGGTCGGGTCTTAGTGGCGTCGGGAGTCAGTGCCGTCGAGGGTCGGTGGTGTCGGGTGTCGGTGGCATCGGGGGTCGGGGGGTTAGTGGCGTCGGTTGTGGGGGGTCAGTGGCGTTGGGGGTCCAGGGTCAGTGACATCGGGTGTCAGTGGCGTCAGGGGTCCGGGGTTGGTGGCGTCGAGCGTCGGGGGTCGGGAGTCGTGGGCCGAGGGTCTGGGTCGGGGGTCAGTGGCATCGGGGGTCGAGGGTTAGTGGCGTCGGGGGTTAGTGGCGTTGGGGGTCGGGGGTCAGTGGCGTCGGGGGTCGATGGTCGAGGGTCAGTGGCGTCGGGCGTCAGGGGTCGGGGGTCGAGGGTCAGTTTTGGGGTGCCGGGGTTCCCTTTTCCTCTTCTTTCTTCTTCTCCTCTCTCCTCCTTTTCTTCTTCTTCTTCTTCTTCTTCTTCTTCTTCGTTTTTCTCCTCCTACTCCCCCTCCTCTTTTTCTCCTCCTATTCTTTTTCTTCTTCTTCTTCTTCTTCTTCTTCTTCTTCTTCTTCTTCTTTCTCCTCCTATTCTTTTTCTTCTTTTTCTTCTTATTCTTCTTCTTCTTCTTTCTCCTCCTGTTCCTCCTCCTCCTCCTCCTCCTCCTCTTCTTCTTCTTCTTCTTCTTCTTCTTCTTCTTCTTCTTCTTTTTTCTCCTCCTCCTCCTCCTCCTCTTCTTCTTCTTCTTCTTCTTCAACTTCTTCTTTTCGTTATTCTTCTAATTATTTTCTTCTTTTCCTTTTTGCTTTTTCATTTTTTCCTTCTTCTTTTCCTCTTTTTTTCTTCTAACCTAACTAACTAACCTAATTAGCCTAATAATCTACCCAAATAAACTAACTAAATGACCCTATATATAATAAAAAACTAACCTAATAAATTAACTAAAGTAATTAACTTTTTTGAAAAGAAAAAGAAGAGGCAAAACTCACCTCGGTGGACGATGGCAGGAGGCGGCGACGGCGGCGGTGGACGACGGCAGGGGGCTCGCCGCGATGGATGACGACAGGGGGCAGCGGCGGTGGCGGTGGACGACGGTAGGGGGAGCAGGGGGCGCGCGGCAGGGGGCTCGCCGCAGGGTGGCTCGCCGTGGGGGGGGGGCTCTCCGTGGGGAGGGGCTCGCCGCAAGGAGGGGCTCACCGCGCGGGGGGGGGGGGGGCTCCGTGGAGAGAGACGTACAGTGAGCGAGTGGCCGGGGGGAGAGAGAGATAGTGAGGACGAGGGGGTTAACGGCCGTTATAGGGCGGCCCCTTTGCCATCCGCCCCCCGACGGCAAAGGGCCCCACGGCAGACGGCAAAGGACCCCGGATTTCGGACATGGCAGGCATGGGACCCACCCGTCCTCTTTGCCGTCTGCCCTGGGTCTCTTTGCCGTTCGTTGGCAAACGGCAAAAAGCCGACACATGGCAAATAGTATTTTTTCCATGTGCCAATCCTTTGCCGTCTGCCTTGTGTCAACTGATGGCAAAGAGGTTCCTTGCCGTCAGCCAGCCGGCGACAAAGAACTGGATTCCAGTAGTGGTTGTATGTTGTTTTTCCTCTAGTGGTGTTATGTGAATGTCGACTATATAACACTTCACCATTATTTGGGCCTAGAGGAAGGCATTGGGAAGTAATAAGTAGATGACGGGTTGCTAGAGTGACACAGGCTTAAACCCTAGTTTATGCGTTGCTTCGTAAGGGGCTGATTTGGATCCACTAGTTTAATGCTATGGTTTGACTTTGTCTTAATTCTTCTTTCGTAGTTGCGGATGCTTGCGAGAGGGGTTAATCATAAGTGGGATGCTTGTCCATGTAAGGGCAGTACCCAAGCGCCGGTCCACCCACATATCAAACTATCAAAGTAACGAACGCGAATCATATGAACATGATGAAACTAGCATGACAGAATTTCCCGTGTGTCCTCGGGAGCATTTTTCCTCCTATAAGACTTTGTCCAGGCTTGTCCCTTGCAACAAAAGGGATTGGGCTACTTTGCTGCACCATTTCTACTTTTGTTACTTGTTGCTCGCTACGAATCATCTCACCACACAATCACTTGTTACCGACAATTTTAGTGCTTGCAGAGATTTCCTTGCTGAAAACCACTTGTCAGATCCTTCTGCTCCTCGTTGGGTTTGACACTCTTACTTATCGAAGAACTACGATTGAACCCCTATACTTGTGGGTCATCAAACACTCAAGCTAGCACAACACAAGAGGGAAACTAGGGATGTGACAACTCACCCCCACTAAAACTAATCTCGTTCCAAGACTTAGAAGTCGTCGGGAAGAGCGTGGGGTACTCTAATCAGAGACAGTCCTCCCTTTCCCGGGTTGCTTCTTTTTTAGAATGATTTTACCTGTGAACTTTGAGAAACTTGATGTTTCGACATCGAGTGGTACGCCCATCTTGATAAAGAATACGAACAGGGTATTATTGACATGAAAGGTTATCCTAGAGATCAAGCGTCTCGTGGTCCACTTCATGGATAGAATTCGAGAAGCAACGCCTTAGTTGCGAGACATAAAAGACATCATGAACCTTAGTAAGATGCAAAGGAAGTTCCAATTGGTAGGCAAACTCTCCTCATTTGACAAGAATGCGAAAGGGACCAATGTAACGAGGTGCCAATTTTCCCTTGATACCGAATCGATGGGTACTGTCGGTGATGTTAGGTCGACACCTATGGGAATCAACGTGAAACCCTTGTTATCGTAGGGCGGGGAAAGACGGCATCAAGACCAGAGCTAACGATCAACACCCAGCAAGCCTTTTTACCCAGGTTCGGGTCGCTTACGCGTAAAACCCTACGTCCTTATCGTCTGGTTGTATTAAGAATTTCATTGATCGTTACAGTGACTGATGATAACCGTTTTCTGGCCGATGTCCAAAGAGTCTAACACCTTGAGAATGAGCTAAGGGCCTCCTTTTATAGGCAAAGGGGTAACCTACAGTCCTTGGTGGTAGGTTCACGAGAGGTTACAGTGAACCTAGAGCGGTGCTAATGCATCTACCGCTGTGAGGTGCATTAAATGCATGTCTTGTCCTTGTCAGCAATGTGCTGGTGAAGACACGTGTCCAGGCGTTTCGACACCTCGACCCGTGTGCTGGCCCATGCGGAATGCGCTGGAACTTGGGGGCGGTGGCACTGTGGCAAGGGCGGTTGCCCTCCAGTGACTAGCCTGTCATTCCGTCAAGGGAGCTTGCCGGGGGTGGCCTTTGTTATCCTCCCAGCAAGGTAGGCTTGCCAGGGCCTTGGTAATCTTGGGGGTGCACCTTGTCTGGATCCTGCCATGCCCTATCGTCAGGGGAGCTTTGCGCTCGTGCACAAGTTTGGGGCACTAGGGACCCCATTCTTTAGTGCACCGACAGGAGCCCCCGGACCTGGGCCACACACACGTGCAGAGCATTGTTGGGCCAGTCCCAAAGAGGTTCACGGGACTTCATGGCTGGATTTGCTGGCGGTTGCTTTTCCCTACGTCGCGCATTGGATGCGCGGAGTGGGAGGTCGTGCGCGGAGTGGCCTCACCGCCTCCTGAAACGCCTCTGCCACGTGCGTGGCATGCACAATTATGAACGGAGAGGTGGTAGACCTGGCCTTGAAAGGCGTGGTAGTGGCTGGGCCTGCCCGTGCATGCATTGGTGGAGCAGGGCGATTCTCTGTTCGCCCGTGAGCTCGGGCGATTGGGCGAGAAGGGTGGTGGCTTCCGGAGTAAGGAAGGCTAGCCCCTGCGCCCTGTCCAATAGATTGGGAGGGTTTGCAAGGGGTTTGCCTCACCCAACTCCTCCTGAGTCCACCAAATCCTCAACCTTGCTCTTCAGAATCTTCTTTTGTCTACTGGTGGCACTCGCCCTTAACCATTGTTAGGGGACAGGGTCGGCCACCGTCGGTCGCCAGGGCGGCTCGGGGATCCCGTTCGGATCATGTCACAGCTTCTGGGGGCGCTGCGGCGAAATACGACCCGAGCGCCCTAATGACCCACAAGTATAGGGGATCTATCGTAGTACTTTCGATAAGTGAAAGTGTCGAACCCAACGAGGAGCAGAAGGAAATGACAAGTGGTTTTTAGCAAGGTATTCTCTACAAGCACGGAAATTATCGGTAACAGATAGTTGCGGGATAAGATAATTCGTAACGGGTAACAAGTAACAATAGTAACAAAGGTGCAGCAAGATGGCCCAATCCCTTTTGTAGCAAGGGACAAGCCTGGACGAACTCTTATATAAGGTAAAGCGCTCCCGAGGACAAATGGGAATTTCTGTCAAGCTAGTTTTCATCATGTTCATATGATTCGCGTTCGCTACTTTGATAGTTTGATTTGTGGGTGGACCGGTGCTTGGGTGTTGTCCTTACTTGGACAAACATCTCACTTATGATTAACCCCTCTCGCAAGCATCCGCAACTACGAAAGAAGAATTAAGACAAAGTCTAACGATAGCATTAAACTAGTGGATCCAAATCAGCCCCTTGCGAAGCAACGCATAAACTAGGGTTTAAGCTTCTGTCACTCTAGCAACCCATCATATACTTATTAATCCCCAATGCCGTCCTCTAGGCCCAAATAATTGTGAAGTGTCATGTAGTCGACGTTCACATAACACCACTAAAGGAAAGACAACATACAACGCATCAAAATATCAAACGAATACCAAATTCACATGACTACTTATAGCAAGACTTATCTCATGTCCTCAGGAACAAATGTAACTACTCACAAAGCATAATTATGTTCATGATCAGAGAGGTATTGAATATCATTAAGGATCTGAACATATGATCTTCCACCAAGTAATCCAACTAGCATCAACTACAAGGAGTAATTAACACTATTGGCAACCTTACAAGTACCAATCGGAGTCGCGAGACGGAGATTGGGTACAAGAGATGCACTAGGGTCTGGAGATGAGATGTTGTTGATGAAGATGTTGATGGAGATGAGTCCCCTCTGATGAGAGGAGTGTTGGTGATGACTATGAAGACGATTTCCCCCTCCGGGAGGGAAGTTTCCCTGGCAGGACGGCCCTGCCAGAGCTCTAGATTGGTTCTTCTCAAGTTCCGCCTCGTGGCGGCGGCGTTTCTTCCCAAAAGCTCTCTCTTGATTTTTTCCAGGACGAAACCCACCTTCTAGCAGAAGATGGGAGCCGGAGGGGTAACAGGGGGCCCACGAGCCCCCAGGCGCGCCCAGGGGGGTGGGGCGAGCCTGGCAGGCTCGTGACCTCCTGGTGGCTCCCCTCTAGTATTTCTTCCGCCCAGTATTTTTATATATTCCAAAATAATTCCTCGCTGATTTTCACGCCTTTTGGACTTGTGCAGAATAGGTAGCTCAAACTTTCTCCATTTCCAGCCCAGAATTCCAGCTGCCGACATTCTCCCTCTTCACGTAAACCTTATAAAATAAGAGAGCAAAGGCATAAGTATTGTACCATAATGTGTAATAACAACCCATAATGCGATAAATATCAATATAAAAGAATGATGCGAAATGGACGTATCAACTCCTCGATGCTTAGACCATGCTTGTCCTCAAGCGGAAGCCGACATCAATAAATATGCCCACATGTTTAGAGATAGAGGTGTCGATAAAATAAAATACAGACATGCAGGCATCATGATCATATTTAGAACAACAATATCGTCATATAATCTCTTATGCTAAAGTGACAATTCCTTCACAATGTAAAGTATGGATCAAGAACCTTATTGAGAATTAACAACCAATAGTATTTAGTCATTGAAGCAATTGCAATTTATCATAACATCGGAAAGAGTCAAATAAGAGATTGTAAAGCAAATCCACATACTCATTCATCTTTTAGTCTTCTACAATTGCTAAAACTCGCGCGGTACTCAGGAGATCGAAGTTTCAGTTGGACACAGAGAAAGATAGGGGCTTATATTTTCGCCTCCCAACTATTTACCTCAAGGGTAATGTCAACAATAATAATTCATGATTACTTACTTCCAAGTTGATATATGAATATAGATCTTTACCTAGCACATGACTCTTGCCAAGATAATGGTGAAATAAGGAATTGGTGTCGATCAGCATGACTCTTTTAAAGATAAAAAGTAAAGGTACAAGATAGGCCCTTCGCGGAGGGAAGCAGAGGTTGTCATGCGCTTTTGAGGTTTGGATGTGTGATCTCTTAGTGTGAAGGAACATCACTTTATATTGCCTCCTGTGATAAAGAACTTTATTATGTAGTCTGTCGCTTTTATGTCTTCCTCATCACAGGTTCGTACAAAGCTTATTTTCCACACACTAATAGATCATACATATTTAGGGAGCAATTTTATTGCTTGATCCGATGACAACTTACTTGAGGGATCTTATTAAATCCATAGGTAGGTATGGTGGACTCTCATGGCAAAACTGGGTTGAGGGTTTACAGATGCACAAGTAGTATCTCTACTTAGTGCGGAAGTTTTGGCTGATATGGGGTGGAAGCAAGCGTCACATGCTAAGGGATCTCTAGTCATATAACATTGTTCAGAACCAAGCAAACATAATTCATTATGTTGTCTTCCTTGTCCAACATCTACTTCTTAGCATGTAATAGTTTAATGAGTGTTCACAATCATAGACGGTGTCAAACATGATATATTTATATGTGAACCTCTCTTTCTTTATTACTTCCTATTAAATGCAACAATGACCACGGTCTATGTTTGTCCCCCCACAACAAGTTTCAATCAACATTCTTTTTATATGTGAAGCCACCACTTCCCATAGGATCATCACATGATCTTTCATTCTTTTGTTCTATTATTATTCTTTTCTTTGGATCATTGCATGAATCAAAGCCCGTAACTAAAACACTCTTTATTATATAACTCACAAACTCGATTACATTGGGGGTAACACAAAGCAAAACTCAAGCCTAGATCATACTAAGAACTTTATTCTACTAGATGAAGATATTACCAAAAAGGATCGAAGTAAGATAAAGGTAAAGGCAAAAGATGTGATGGTGATACGATACCGGGGCAACTCCCCCAAGCTTGGCACAAGCCAAGGGGAGTGCCCATACCCATGTGTTTAATTGTCTTCCTTCAGAGGTGATGGTGATGAAGCAATCCTGTCTTTTAGTTCCAAGAGGGCCATCAATCTTCGATTTATACTTTGGAGCTCTGTGATTCGTTTCTCCAGCAAAATAACGTCACAGGTGAGATAAGTATTGCGAAAACGAGTTCTTTCACATAACCTGAAGAGTTCGATCAAGGCTGGGGATAGCAGGTGGAGGTAGGGTTGGAGAAAATCCTGTTCCTCAGCTTCTTCCTTGTTGAGCACAGATTACCCTTCGTCCGACGCCGGATTCTCCTCCTTAGTTTCGCCCTTGGTTTCTTCCAACAGCTCTTCCTTAGCCTCCATGACTTCCACCCTTTTCAAATCAGCATTTACTTCTTCATAGACTTGAGGGAAAATCGTTCTCCCTGACAGATTCCTGAGACGACATCCTTGCCCTAAATCCGCTGCTGAAACAGGCTCGAAACAGAAACGGAGGATATTTGCATGATACGAGGGTCAGACCTTTCGGGAGATTATATAATGAAATTTTACCAACCATAAGGAGTATTCCACAACAAAACGGAGTCCGGGAGACACACGAGGAGCCCACGAGCCCCCCAGGCGTGCCCAGATGGGTGGGGCACGCCTGGCAGGCTTGTCACCTCCTCGTGCGCTTTCCGGACTACTTTAAATTTTTCTATTTTTATAAATATTCCAAAACTGAGAAAAATTGCTATTGGAAAAGTTTTGGAGTCGATATACTTACCGTATCACATACCTCTTCGTTTTTGGAGTCTGAAACAAGATGGTAAATATCCCTTATGTACTCCTCTGGAGTTATGGTATTAATAATATTGCTTTCAACATTTATGGGAGTACCTGAGATATAATTCTTGATTCTTTGCCCATTTACAACTCTTGGAAAATTACCTTCTGCGTTGTTGATTTTTATGGCACCGGAACGATATTCTTCCTCAACAATGTAAGGTCCTTCCCATTTAGAGAGAAGTTTGCCTGCAAAAAATCTTAAACGAGAATTGTATAGCAAGACATAATCACCTACATTGAACTCACATTTTTGTATCCTTTTATCATGCCACCTCTTAACTTTTTCTTTAAACAACTTGGCATTTTCATATGCCTCAAATAACCTCTTCTCACCAGCAAGTTTGAAATCAAAGTTGAGCTCTTTGATTGCCCAATAAGCCTTATGCTCTAGCTCAAGAGGTAAATGACATGCTTTACCATAAACCATTTTATACGGAGACATGCCCATGGGATTCTTATAAGCAGTTCTATAAGCCCACAGTGCATCATCAAGTTTCTTAGTCCAATTCTTTCTAGACCTATTAATAGTATTTTGCAAAATTAATTTAATTTCTCTATTAATTAAGTCTACTTGACCACTAGACTGAGGATGATAAGGAGATGCAATTCTATGGTTGACATCATACTTAGCAAGCATTTTACGGAAAGCACCTTGAATAAAATGTGAACCACCATCAGTCATTAAATATCTAGGGACTCCAAATATAGGAAAAATAACTTATTTAAGCATCTTAATAGAGGTGTTATGATCAGCACTACCAGTTGGAATAGCTTCTACCCACTTAGTAACGTAATCAACAATAACTAGAATATGAGTATACCCGTTGGACTTTGGAAAAGGTCCCTTATAATCAAAACCTCAAACATCAAATGGTTCAATAACAAGTGAATAATTCATTGGCATTTCCTGACGTTTACTGATATTACCTATTCTTTGACATTCATCACAAGACAAGACAAACTTACGAGCATCCTTGAAGAGAGTAGGCCAATAAAAACCGGATTGCAATACCTTGTGTGCAGTTCTATCTCCCGCATGGTGTCCTCCATAAGCCTTGGAGTGACACTTCTGTAGGATCTGTCCATGTTCATGCTCAGGTACACAACGTCTAATAACACCGTCTACTCCTTTATAACGGTGAGGATCATCCCAAAAGTAATGTCTCAAATCATAAAAGAACTTTTTCTTTTGTTGGTATGTGAAACTAGGTGGTATATATTTAGCAACAATATAATTAGCATAATTAGCATACCATGGTGTACTGCATGAAGCATTGATGACATTCAATTGTTCATCAGGAAAGCTATCATCAATAGGTTGTGGGTCATCAAGAACATTCTCTAACCTAGACAAGTGATCTGCTACGGGGTTCTCAGCACCCTTCCTATCAACAATATGCAAATCAAATTCTTGTAGCAAGAGAGCCCATCTAATAAGTCTAGGTTTAGCATCTTTATTTTCCATGAGATATTTAATAGCAGCATGATCCGTGTGAATAGTAACTTTGGAATCAACAATATAAGATCTGAACTTATCACATGCAAACACAACTGCTAAAAATTCTTTTTCAGTAGTAGTATAGTTTCTTTGGGCACTGTCTAGAGTTCTACTAGCATAATGAATAACATTTAATTTCTTACCAACTCTTTGTCCTAGAACAACACCAACAGCATAATCACTAGCATCACACATAATTTCAAAAGGTAGGTTCCAATCAGGTGGTTGAACAATAGGTGCAGTTATCAAGGCCTTCTTAAGTATTTCAAATGCTTCTTCACAATCATCATAAAAAACAAATGGAATATCTTTTTGCAAGAGATTGGTGAGAGGCCTAGAAATCTTAGAGAAGTCTTTAATAAACCTTCTATAGAAACCAGCATGACCAAGGAAACTTCTTATACCTTTAATGTCTGTAGGGCATGGCATTTTCTGGATCGCATCAACTTTAGCCTTATCGACTTCAATACCTCTTTCAGAAATTTTATGTCCCAAGACAATGCCTTCATTAACCATAAAGTGGCACTTCTCCCAATTCAAGACACGGTTAGTATCTTTACATCTCTATAAAACTCGATCAAGGTTGCTCAAGCAATCATCAAAAGAAGATCCGTAAACGGAGAAATCATCCATGAAAACCTCAACAATCTATTCACAAAAGTCAGAGAACATAGCCATCATACATCCTTGAAAGGTAGCAGGTGCATTACATAAACCAAAAGGCATACGTCTATAAGCAAAGGTACCGAAAGGGCAAGTAAAAGTGGTTTTATCCTGATTAGAGTGTGCAACAGATATTTGGGAGAAACCAAAATAACCATCTAGAAAGAAAAAGGGTGTGTGTTTAGACAATCTTTCTAGCAATTGATCAATAAAAGGTAAAGGGTAATGATCTTTCTTAGTAGCTTTATTGAATTTCCTAAAATCAATTACCATCCTATAGCCAGTAACAATCCTTTGTGGGATCAATTCAGCTTTATCATTAGGGACAACGGTAATACCTCCCTTCTTAGGGACACAATTCACCGGACTTACCCAATCACTATGAGCAACATGATAAATAATACCTGCTTCCACGAGCTTTAGTATTTGTTTTCTTACCACCTCTTTCATCTTAGGATTTAATATTCTTGGTGATCGGATCAGTTTTAATTTTATGTTGGCATAGAGTGCGACTAATGCCCTTCAGATCATCAAGAGTATATCCAATAGCAGCATGGTGCTTCCTCAAGGTTTTCAATAATTTCTTTTCTTCATGCTTTGAAAGGTTAGCACTAATAATAATAGGGTATATCTCTTTTTCATCAAGATAAGCATACTTAAGAGTATCAGGTAATTGTTTAAGCTCAAACACAGGATCACCCTTTGGTGGAGGTGGATCTCCAAGTAATTCAACAGGCAAATTATTCTTAAGGATAGGACGTTGTTCAAAGATAACTCTATCTATCTCATTCCTTTCAACCATATGCATATCATTTTCATGTTCAAGCAAGTATTGCTCTAAAGGATCAGTAGGAGGCACAACAATAGAAGCAAGAGCAATAATTTCATCCTTCCTAGACAATTCTTTTTCATGAGATTGTCTACCAAACTTAGAAAAATTGAATTCATGTGACACACCTCCAAAGCCAATAGTAACAATTTGTTTCTCACAATCAATTTGAGAATTAACAGTATTGAGCAAGAACGAGAAAATCAGTAGGATACTTAGTTTTACCACACAAGACTTCAACATCTCTAACAATCCCCACACGGCAGATAGTATCTCTGTTAGCAAGTTTAATAGTAACATCAATAAATTCCATCTCGACAGGTGCAATTTCATCTTTAATTTCATTATATAAAGATTGAGGTATTGCACTAACACTAGCACCCATGTCACAAAAACCATGATAACAATGATCTCATATCTTAACAAAAACAACAGGCATGCCAACAACAGGTTTATGTTTGTCTCTAGCATGAGGTTTAGCAATTCTAGCAGCAGCTTCACAAAATTTAATAACATGCCCATCAACATTATCGGCCAAGAGATCTTTAATAATAACAATACTAGGTTCAACTTTAATTTGCTCAGGGGGTGTGGGTGTTCTAATGTAGCCCTTACGTATCACAGTTGAAGCTTTAGCATGATCCTTTATTCTAACAGGGAAATGTGATTTCTCAATATAAGCACTAGGAACAATAGCATCATTATAAGCAATAAATTTCTCTTCAACTGGATTGGGTTTTACTACATTAAGTTCTATGGGAGGATGATATTTAAACCACTTCTCCTCAGGGAGATTAATATGAGCAGCAAATGATTCACATAAAGAAGCTACTATCTCACAGTCAAGTCCATGTTTAGCGCTAAAATCACGAAAAGTATTTGTTTCAACCAAGGATTTAACGCAATCGAACTTAAGATTCACACCTGACTCCTTACCTTCATCAAACTCCCAATTTTCAGAGTTGCATTTAATTATTTCCAATAAATCCCATTTGAAATCAATATCTCTCTTCATAAAAGAACAGGTATAAGAAGTGTCAAGCATGGTGTGATTGTCATGAGAAAGCCGAGCATAAAAGTTCATAATAATAATTTCTCTAGGGAGCTCATGGTTGGGGCATGAATATAACATTGACTTAAGCCTCCCCCAAGCTTGAGCGATACTTTCTCTATCACGAGGCCAAATATGATAGATATAATTCTGATCACGATGTACCAAATGCATAGGATAAAACTTGAAAGTGCGTTATATCGACTAGAGGGGGGTGAATAGGAGATTTTTAGAATTTCATCGCTGAGGAAATTCCTTTTGAGGAAATTCCTCACTGATGACTAACTTACAGCAGAAACAGTTACGGATCAGACGTGCAAACTTTCACAATAGCAGTATTACAGAGTGAAGAATGTGAAAAACAGATTGCACAGTAAGCAGGCACGCAGAATACAGATGATGATTAACTTAAGTGAAGAATTTGGGGTTGAGGAAATCCAGAGAAAGTCTTCAGCAAATTCTTCAAACAGTCACAGTGAAAGTCATCAACACATAATACAAAGAGAGTAAAGAGTTGAGGAATTAGAACCCGATTCTTGGTGAAGACTGTTGTTGATGACCCAGTTCCAACTGCTGTGACAGTTGTACATCTGGTTTGGAGCGGCTTGGTATTGAAACCAAAGGACACCCAGTCCCGGGACACACAGTCCCTACCGTATTCTCCTTGAGCTAAGGACACACAGTCCTCGCCCAACACTCGTGGTAAGTCTTCAGGGCAGACTTCCAAACCCTCACAAACTCGGTCACCCGGCGATCCACAATTGACTGCTGGATTGCTCTAGACCATGACGCCTAACCGTCTGGTGGATGCACAATCCTCAAAGGTAAAAGGCTTCAGTCCCACACAGGAACAACTTCTTCAGTGATGCTCAATCACTAGGTTTGGTTTGTGGTTTCGGTGGGTGGTGTATTTCCTCACTGATGATTTACTCTCGAAGGCTCTGAGGAATTTGGGTTGCTCTTATGACAAGGGTCAGTTTCTAACGGAGCAGCCAACCAGCTAGTGGTTGTGGGGGCTGGCTATTTATAGCCTGAGAGCATCCCGACATGATTTGACACTAATGCCCTTAACTAATATGACCGTTGGAGTGGATAAGACCAATGACTTGGCGTGGTTATCGAAACGGTCGGGACCCTCAACTTTGAGAGTCCTCATGTCACTCATATTCCTCACTTGAGGATTTTGGTAGGATTAGGCTTGGGTTGAGCATCATGAGGAAATCCATTCCATAGTGTTACTTTGACCCCCTTTAACAGTACGGTGTTCCTATTCATCAAATGCGAAGAAAGTAAAATAGAAAACGTAAATCTTCACGCTTCAATTTCTTCATAACGATTTTCTTCAGGAACCACTGATCTTCTTAATATCAGTATCTTCATGAGGAATATAAATTTCATCGCAGATTCCTCGCGATTCATTTCTTCAGCTTCAGACCAAATTCTTCAACTGAAGACATATTTTTAGGGGTAGATATTCTTCAAATATCTCAAACTCCTCAATGACTTATAGATCCTGTGTACACTTATAAACACATTAGATACTTAACCTATAAGTCTTCAAACCACCAAAATCACTAAGGGGCACTAGATGCACTTACAATCTCCCCCTTTTTGGTGGTTGATGACAATTAGGTTAAGTCTTCAACAGGGATCAAAAAATATGAAGTGTAAATACTCATTTGAGGAATTTGAAGACGAGATTCACAGAGACTCCCCCTGAAGATGTGCATACCTTGAGGATTCTGCTTTTATAGCAGATACACATTGATGATTTATATCATGGAGATCTCCCCCTGAATCTTGTAAATCATGCATACATATAACATATTATATGAAGAAAATGAAGATGCATGATGGCGAATGGTATCTGACGAATTCCAGCATGCGTGCATTAAAACTTGAGGAATAAGCATGCGAAGAAAAACGTTCAAAAGCGTCAGAGTACCATCGGGCTTAAGTTACAACTCATTACATAAAAACTTCAGAAGAGCCAAGAGTTTGTAACTTAAATATAGTTCATAGGCCCCAAAAATATCCCGCTTGAAGACTAACTCTCGAGTTTCTCCCCCTTTGTCATCAAGTGACAAAAAGGGACAAACTGAGGACTAACGCCCGCGAAGACTTCATTTCTTGGCGGTTGATGAAGATCCTTGACGCTTCTTGGGTGTAGTCTTCTTCCTTGGGCCGGTTGCTGTGTCGAGTTGTTCCTCATCAGATTCGGTGGTGCGGAATGAAGAGAAGGAGCTGTCTTCAAGATCTGGCACTGGAATGGGCCTAAACTTCTTCTTGGGAGGCCCTGACCAGTCAAAGTCCTGCTCAAAGTTTATTTCTTCAAGCTCAGTCTGGGTCTTCAGATGTGCAAGGGTAGCCCAGGTGCGATCAAAAACCTCATGCAGATAGTGATGATTAATCTTCACAGAGCTCTGGGTTTCAGTGAGGGTTTTCAAAATGGCACCAAACTGGCGTTTGACCCATTTGTGATTGTGATCCACCTTCTGATGAAGACTGAGGAGAAGCTCTCTGGTGGTTAGCACTCGAGGAGGAACAGGGCTTGGTGGACGAGTCTCAGTATCGTCCCATGAAGAATATGCGTCTGGCTCTTTGAACTGACCATCAAGGGGCCTGCTGCCTTCGTCAGTCACAGACTTTCTTTTTCCCTCAATGGGCTCGAAAGTCTTCTTGTTGACCCGGATAGGAGGCATATAACCAACATGGTTTTGGAAATCAGCGTGGAAGTTGATGCCTGTCCTTGTCCTGATGAATCGCATGATCCATGGGGCATAAATTTTGTGATCAAAGGGGCACATGGCATTGTCGGCCAAAGTCCTCAAGAAGAAATCATGGATATTCATAGGAATACCGTGAATGATGTTGAAGAGGATATTCTTCATGAGGCCGACAACATCTTCTTCATCGTCATGGCCTTTGATTGGCGCGAGCACACTGCAGAGAATGCGGTAGACAGACCGGGGTGTGTACTTGAGCTCATGGACAAGGAATGTAGTTCTTGAGGGTTTTCCTGTAGCCAAAGGCTTCATGAGGACTTCCATCATTCCATTTGGCAGCTCACGCTCACCATAAAGCTTCACTGCCCCATCTGAAGGAATTGGTCCGGGCAGTTCTCTGAGGAGTTCAGAAGCAGGAGCCTTGTAGTGAGTGTTTTGGGTCATCCAATCAAACACCCAAGTGTTGATGTCATCAGCATTGCCAGAGATGTGCAGAGTTGCATAGAACTGAAGAATGAGCTCACTGTTCCAATCTGATATGTCGGAGCACATAGGAAGCAAACCTGCATCATGGAGTACACTGAGGACTGGTTCCATGAAAGGTATTGCTTCAAGCTCAACATGAGGAATGTGGCGGTGCTGGAATATCTTGTTGCGTCCACAGAGCACACAGGCGTAGTAGTTCATCTGAGTCCTTGTCCAAAACTTCAGATGCCTCATTTGAGGCTTGTCATATGGGTTCTCTCCGATGAAATACATGCGTTCCTGAAAGAAATTTTCTTTCTGAAACTTTGGACGCTTGGAGAACGGCTGGCGCTAAACTGGCTTGATATTGTGCTGAGGAATGGGAGGGGAAACAACCAGGGCAGTCTCTGGGTTGAGTACAATGAAGTCATTGTTAGGGGCGGGAACATTTTCTTCAGCAGTTTCCTCAGGTTGAGGAATTTCATCAGCTGGTACTTCTTGCTCTGGCTGAGCTTCAGGCTGAGGAATTTCTGCTTCTTTCTCAGCATGAGGAGTTTGGTCAGCCTGTTTAGAATGAGGAGTCTGCTCAGAATGTGCATTTTCCTCAGCTTGTTTTTCTTCAGCTGGCGTTGTGGCAGAAGCAGATTCATCAGCTGCTGTAGCTGAAGCTTGAGCAGTTTCTGTCTGAGGAACAAGAGGTTTAGGACTATCATCAATCTGGATCTCCTCATCAGTATGTTCCTCGGAGGCAAAATCCTTCATTTCCTCATCTGCCCTTGTAGTTGGGTCACTAATGACGACCATTTCAATGAAGGTGCAACATTTAGAGGCACCGGATCCAGAGGGGCAGATTCTTCAGTTTCTTTGAGGCGCTTTGCCTCTATCTTTTCTTCTACTGAGGAAGCTTTTCTCTTCTTTGCTTCCTTCTCAGCAGCTCTTGTCTTCTTTCGTCTGATGCAGACGGGATTAACTTCTTCACCTTTGAAGCTTTTGGTGAAGGTGTTCTTTTTGCAGATTCTTCAGCTGGTAGTGAGGAACCAGCTGGAACAGAGTCATCAGCCTGCTTTGATGAAGCAGCTGGATCAGGAGCAGTTTCTTCAGTGGTTGCAATTTCATCAGTTGCAGTCTTAGTGATGATTTCTTCAATGGTCGGTTCATCAGCAGGGCGCTCCTGGTGTTCTTCCTCAGCTTGAGGAGTTCCCTCCTCATCAGGAGATGTATCTGCTGGCTGCTCAACCAGGGGCTGAGGAGTTGGTGCTGGGGTTGGGTGTCGTTTGTTGTAGTCATCAACAGCACTAGTGGCTAGCTTGATGAAATTGCGTTTGATGCTTTTGCGGTCTGACAGTTTGTCACACTTGTCAATCAAGACTTGCAGCTCTGCCTGGGTTGACACCAGTGCTTCAGGAGTCAGCTTGAGGAGATTTTGCCTGAGGAATTTCTCCTTTTTGGCCTTTGCAATCTTTGCCTGCTTGGCCTTCTGTTCCTTCCACTTGGCTTCGTTTATGAAGGTGTCCACCATGTGGCTGATGCGAGGAGGAAGTTTCAAATCATCAATGGGTGTGTTTGGGTCCTCATACCATACATTGATGTAGTCGAGAAGGACCTTGGGGGTCCATGGCCAGAGGAATAGCACTGCCTGATGCTTGTGCTACCCATTCTTGCTTGTTTCTGATGATGGCTTGCAGGGTTTCATCATCATACTCATCACTTCCCTCTGATGCAGACGGGACTGCGATGATTTTGCTGGGGCTGGGCAGAGGTGCACGTTCAGTAGTTGCCAAAGTCTTCACAAGTGGTGTTCAAGACTTTGTCTCCAAGCTTGTTGCAGCTGGGAGTGAGGAGCTGGAGCTGGCGGTCGTAGGCTTCACGACATTTTTCTGTACCGGTTTTTCTTGAGACTTTGGAGGTGGAGCTCAGGATTTTGGTGCAGAGGAGATTGGTGCTGAGGGTTTTGGCGCTGATGGTTTTGGTGTTGAAGGTTTTGGAACCGTGGGTTTTAGAGCTGAGGGTTTTGTGACAGAGGGTTTTGTAGCTGAGGGTTTTGTGACAGGAGCCTGTGCAGACTTCTCTTGAGGCTTTGGAGCCTTTGGCTTTGTTGGCACAGACTGCGTGTAAGGAATCTCTGAGCCTGAAGTTTCGGCCGCTGAGGAATTTGCAGCACCGGAGGCAGCAACTGAGGATTCATTAAATTTCTTCACTGCAGCTTCAGCTTGCTTCTTGAGCTTGGCCAGATGCCTTTCTTTCTCATCTGGGTAGTCATCAATTGTCATAAGACTTGAGGGATGTGCTACTTGATGATCCTCAAGTGGGGCCCTTCTGCCAGGAGGCTTCAAAGCGAATTTCTTCGCATATTTTGGAGTCACAAACCTGTACTCCTTCCATTCCTTCGCCCATCTACGTTCAATCTTCTGCAGCCTAATCTTTCTCTTGGCCATTGTCTCAGGTTCTTCTTCAGGCGTACAATAGTCCAAGTATATGTCCTCAGGAATATCAGCAGCTGTGTTCTGCTCCAGTTTCTTTCCTCCCTTCTGTTTCCTTTCTTCCTCCATTTTCTTCAGACGAGGAATTTGCTGATGATTTTGAACTCTTGAGGATTCTGATGAGCCTTGAAGAGTTTCTTCCAGAAACGCTGCAGATGAGTTAATGTGATGAGAACCGAGAGATTCATCAGCTGACATGTGTGTACCTGTGAAAAGAGTATAGTTGCGAGGAATTTGGAGAGGTCATATGCGTTCTCAGATTTGAAGAAAATAAAAAAGTTTGACAGTTTGAGGAATATAACCAGTGGTTGAGGAATTTGCCTAAGCATACTGTTCTTGGGTTCCAGAGTTGTACATATCCGAAAATTTGCACAATTGAGGAATCTCGTGAAAATCTTAGATGCTTAGCTAGTTCATCAATGATTGTGCTGATAGATAGTGTTTGAGGAATCACGTGCACATCATATCTTGAGGAAAAACAGATTTCTCATAGAAGGGGTAAAATTTCAGATCTAATCTGCTGTAAAAATGGGATATATTTACCCTGGAAGGTGCGAACGAAGAACACAGAAAGTAGTGTTGGAGAGGCTCTTCGGTCGAGTGTCCAATGCACCCTAACTTGGTGGCAGAGGACGTCTACGGCAGCGGTGGATGTAGATGTTCCGACTTCGGCGTGATCCTGGTGACGAAAAGGTCGAGGCAGTGAAGCTCTTCCTTACCGGCGACAAGACTACCAGCGGTGGCGCTAGGGTTCGGTGGAGAGTGCAATGACAGGAGAGCGATGAGGCGAAGAAGAGGATACCGAGGGGGATAAGGACCTATTTATAGCCCGAAAGTTACTGTTTGGCGCGAAAGTTTCGGACCAAATAGCCCCTGCCTCTACGTCTCCGCAGGACACGTGTAGTTCCCGTACGATGCGGTGGAGATAGTGGAGATCGTGGTTATCCAATCGTGGGAAGTGGGGGTTCAGTTACTGTGCCTTTAAACAAAACAATTTTTTGAAGATTTGAGGATTTTCGTTACAAAATCATCAGCTGACAAGGATGCAGTGAGGATTTGGAACAAAGTTTCAAATAGAACGCATATGAAGAATTGAATAGACTAGATAAGTATAGCATAGAGGGAAAGTAGGGTCCGATCACATTCACTTAGCAGAAACATCAACTTGAAGGAATAGCAATAAGTGAATGTTGTTGAGGACTAGAAATCACAATCTACCTAGGCAAATGAAAGTCATCAAGTGTTTTTGAAGATTTTGTAATAGATCATCACAATGATGAACAACTGTTTTGAAGAAAAATGCATTGTGAGGAAATTGATCATTTGAAGAAAATCAACTTGAGTAATTTCACATTGGGCGGTGGCGTTACCCACCATATAAGAATGTTGATTACAGGCGCTGCGTACAATTGTCGTAGGGCCCTGACAATCAATTTCTTCATTAATTTCTTCACATTCAGAGTTACTTTCTTCATCAGTTGAAGAAAATCGTTTCATCATGTGTTTCACATCTAAGTCATCAACTTTGCATAAGCGTTAGGATGTGTGCATGTTTTTACAAAACATTTGAAGATTCTAAGATATTTAGATCACACCGCAACTTGCAAAATCTTTTCTCATCCAAGGGCTTAGTGAAGATATCGGCCAGTTGATCATTAGTCTTCACATGGTCGATGAGGATATTGCCCTTGAGGACATGGTCCCGAAGAAAATGATGAGGAATCTGGATGTGCTTGGTCTTCGAGTGCTGTACTGGATTATATGCAATCTTGATAGCACTCTCATTGTCACAGTAGAGAGGTACATTCTTCATGTTGATGCCGTAATCCTTGAGGGTTTGCTTCATCCATAGCAATTGAGCACAGCAAGAACCAGCAGCAATGTACTCAGCTTCGGCAGTGGAGAGTGATACGCAGTTCTGCTTCTTTGAGGACCAGCAAACTAGTGATCTTTTGAGGAAATGGCATGTGCCAGATGTTGACTTGCGATCCACACGGTCACCAGCATAGTCTGAATCAGAATACCCTACCAGATGAAGATTGGAGCCCTTGGGATACCATAATCCTAGTGTTGGTGTGTGAGCTAAGTATCGAAGAATATGTTTCACAACCTTATGGTGTGATTCCTTCGGTTTTGCTTGAAAACGTGCACACATGCAAACACTAAGCATTATATCTGGCCTAGATGCACATAGATACAATAAAGAGCCAATCATAGAACGGTATACCTGTTGATCGAAATCTTTACCATTTTCATCAGTGCCGAGGTGGCCGTTGGTAGGCATCGGAGTCTTGGCACCTTTGCATTCGTGCATGTCGAATTTCCTCAGAACATCCTTGAGGTATTTCTCCTGTGATATGAAGATTCCATTGCTTTGTTGACGAATTTGAAGACCTAAGAAGAATTTCAGCTCCCCCATCATGGACATCTGATATTCTTCACTCATCATGTAGGCAAATTCATCACTGTATCTTTTGTCAGTACAGCCAAATATGATATCATCAACATATATTTGACATACAAACAGCTCATTATCATAAGATTTTGTGAAAAGAGTTGGATCGAGTGAACCAGGTTTGAAGCCTTTCTTCATGAGGAATTCCTTCAATGTGTCATACCATGCCCGAGGGGCTTGCTTGAGGCCATACAGAGCCTTTTTGAGTCTGATGACTTTGTCTGGATTCTTTGGATCCTCAAAACCTGGGGGCTGAGCAACATATACTTCTTCCTCAAGCTTACCATTGAGGAATGCACTTTTCACATCCATTTGATATAAGGTGATGTTATGATGATTAGCATAAGCAAGTAGTATTCGAATAGCTTCAAGTCTAGCAACAGGTGCAAAAGTTTCATCGAAATATATTCCTTCAACCTGGGTGTAGCCTTGGGCTACTAGTCGTGCCTTGTTCCTCACCACTTGACTGTCCTCATCTTGCTTGTTTCGGAAAATCCACTTGGTGCCGATAATGTTATGCTTGCAAGGATCTAGTCGTTTGACAAGCTCTCATACGTCATTCAGCTTGAATTGAAGAAGTTCGTCTTACATGGCTTGGATCCACTCCGGCACGTTGATGTCGTTGAGGATTTTGTCAAGTTCAACTTCGTTTGCAATCCTTGGATGAGCTGGTTGAGGATTTTGTCTGGGCTGAGGAAGTGGTGCTGTTGCAATTTCCTCAGGAGCATCTTCTTGGTTTTTATCAGCGATGGGGATCGTTTCTTCACCAATTTCCTCAGTGGGGACAATGTCTTCAGTAGGCTTAAGCTTTATTGCTTCCTCACGAGACAACTTATCTGGATCAGAAGGCAATTGCTCTCTTTGCGAGCCATTAGTTTCATCAAACCGCACATCTACAGTTTCAACAACTTTGTTGTGATAGTTGTTGAAGACTCTGTAGGTGTGCGAGTCCTTTCCATAACCGAGCATAAAACCTTCATGTGCCTTAGGTGCAAATTTTGAGCTATGATGAGGATCTCTAATCAAGCATTTTGCACCGAAGACTTTGAAATAACTTACATTGGGTTTCTTGTCAGTGAGGAGTTCATATGAGGTTTTCTTGAGGAATTTGTGAAGATATACCCTGTTGATGATATGGCATGCAGTGTTGATTGCTTCAGGCCAGAAGCGACGAGGAGTCTGATATTCTTCAAGCATAGTTCTTGCCATTTCAACCAGAGTCCTGTTCTTTCTTTCGACGACACCATTCTGCTGAGGAGTATAAGGAGCAGACAATTCGTGAGTAATACCAAGTTCATCAAGATAATCATCAAGACCAGTGTTTTTGAACTCGGTTCCATTATCACTCGTGATATGTTTGATCTTGATGCCGAAGTTCGTCGAGGCCCTTGAAGAAAATCATTTGAAGATTTCCTGCACTTCAGTTTTATACACTATAATATGCACCCAAGTGTATCTGGAATAATCATCAACTATGACAAAGCCATATAGGGATGCTGCATTGGTTAGTGTGTCATAGTGAGTAGGTCCAAATAAATCCATATGAAGCAATTCAAATGGACGTGTAGTGGTCATTATGGTTTTGGAGGGATGCTTGGATCTGGTCATTTTCCCAGATTCACAAGCACCGCAGAGATGATCCTTGAGGAATTTGACTGATTTGATGCCAATGACATGCTTCTTCTTTGAAAGCGTGTGCAAATTCCTCATGCCTGCATGACCTAGTCTTCGGTGCCACAGCCATCCTTCTGAGGTTTTTGCTAGTAAGCAAGTGGTTGGTTGAGGACCTATAGAGAAATCAACAATGTACAAATCCCCTCTTCTTACACCTTCGAAGACTTTGGATCTGTCAGATTCCATGATGACTACACATCTATATCTACCAAAGATAACAATCATATCAAGATCACAAAGCATCGAGACTGACATGAGGTTAAAACCAAGGGATTCAACAAGCATCACTTTGTCCATATGCCTATCCTTGGAAATAGCTACTTTGCCAAGTCCCAATACCTTGCTTTTACCTTTGTCAGCATATGTGATTTGCTTCAGAGGTGATGGAGTTAGTGGCATATTCATCAGTAGGATTTTATCACCAGTCATGTGATGTGTGCAACCACTGTCGAGAACCCACTCAGTATTTTTGGGTTGGTCATCCTGCAGATGAATTAGTATAGCTTACCATCTCTTATGCTTCAGATTTGAAGAATATGATACTAATTTCATCAGTTCAGTGATTTCATCATAACAGAAATGTAAGGACGTGTGAAATATTTCTATTTCATCAATCATTAGCTTGCGTCCTATCAAGCATTTCTCAGGTCTCCAGCAAATTCTTCGGATGATGATTTTCATCTGGAGACCTGGCCTGCAGAGATGATTAGTTTGATTTCTTCACCACCCACATCTGAAGGGGTGGTAAAGCATTCATCATCCTGCGAGCACCATATGAGAAAGGTGGCATTGAAGCTAATGCACTTCTCTTAACAGTAGGGGGATTAAAGTACTCGTATGTATATGCAGAGAACTGGTTTGAGGATTTATGAACATAATGATTTGAGGAGTAACGCTCATATTCATATTCCTTGTGGTTTCCCTGCATGTTAGACGCATAAGCACGGCTACGAGCATAGTTTTGACCGGTTGAGGATTTTGATCCTCTTGAATACTTTGGTCCTCCTGAGGAATTTGATCTGGGGTTCAGATTCTTCAGTGGTGGTGTCATGAGGACATTCACCTGAAGATTTTCAAGACAACTTTTGGGAACCCAGATTTTCCTCAGAGGAGGCCCATTCCTGCAGTTAGTTCCAACATATCGAGCAAATACTTCACCAGATTGATTTTTGAACAGTTTATAGTTGGAATCAAATGACTCATCCGAGGAATAGGATAATTCACATGAGAAGCCAGTTAGATTAGATGAATCGAAAGGAGGCCCAGTAGCAGCAACCCATGATGTTTTGGGATACTGCTCGGGTTTCCAATAAGATCCATCAGCATTTAATTTCCTCTCAAAGGCAATTCCTTCTTTCCTCGGGTTCCTGTTCAAAATCTGCTTTTTGAGCACATCACAAAGGGTTTGATGTCCTTTGAGGCTTTTGTACATGCCAGTCACGTACAATTCCTTCAACCCTGCATTTTCATCAGTAACATTTGTGTTTTCCTCAAGTGAGGAAATAGACACAACAGGTGCAGTTGAAGAATTTGTAGCAATTGATGATTCTGGTGAGGAATTAGCAGTTTCACGTTCAATGCATTTAAGACATGGAGGGATAAATTCAACTTGACTAGCGCAAATCTGTTGAGCTAGTAATGAATTATTTTCCATACGAAGATCATCATGAGACATCCTCAGCTTCTCAAGATCAAGCTTCCTTTGAAGAAATTCGTAGGAAAGCTTCTCATGATCAGTGAGGAGTGTATCATGACGATCCTGAAGATTATCAAATCTAGACTGAAGATTTTTCATGTCATCAGCGAGGATTTGATTAAGATTCATTTCATCATTCAACGGATCATCACTTTTGTCTACCAGTTTTTGAAGCTTTTCCAGAGCAGTTTGTTGTTTAGTGGAAATTATAGCAAGTTTACTGTAACTCGGTTTCTTATAATCATTATGTTCACAGTCACTTGAATCAGAGGTGGAGGCATTATTTGATACCTTTGAACCTTTTGCCATGAAGCAATAGGTTGGAGCGATGTCATCAGCATAGTCATCAGTATGGATGGTGCACTCATTTTCTTCCATATTGAAGATTGACTTGCTGACGAAAGTGGTAGCTAGTGCAAGACTAGCCTGTCCGGATTCTGAGTCTTCTCCGGAGCCTTCTTCTTCATCACATTCCTCTGATTCTGCCTCGGAATCCATTTCCTTGCCAATAAGTGCCCGAGCCTTTCTGAAGCTAGTCTTCTTGTGTGAAGAGGACTTTGAAGATGAGGATTTTGAAGATTTCTTCTTCTTCTTCGAGTCATCAAAACTGTCATCCTTGTATTTCTTCTTCTTTGATTCCTTTCCCCAGCGGGGACAATCAGCAATGTAATGACCTAATTTCTTGCACTTGTGACAGGTCCGTTTCTTGTAGTCCTCAGATGCAGATTCTGATTTCCTCATGTCTCTTCTTGATGATTTACCGAACTGGCCTCGTCGTGTAAATCTCTGGAATTTCCTCACAAGCATTGCAAGCTCCTGACCAAATTCTTCAGGGTCACAACTGCTGTCATCTGTGTCTTCTTCTTCAGATGAGGAAATTGCTCTTGCCTTCAGTGCACGTGGTCTGGAATAGCTTTGTCCATATAGATCTCTCTTTTCTTCTAGCTGGAATTCATGAGTATTTAGCCTTTCGAGGATATCAGCTGGATCTAGCATCTTGTAGTCTGGTCTTTCTTGAATCATCAGAACTAGAGTGTCAAATGAAGAATCCAAAGATCTCAACAGTTTCTTCACAACTTCGTGATCAGTGATGTCTCGAGCTCCCAGTGCTTGCAGTTCATTTGATATATCAGTGAGGCGATCAAAGGTGTCTTGGCAGCTTTCATTGTCATGTCTCTTGAAGCGATTGAAGAGATTGCAAAGAATATCAACACGAGAGTCACGTTGGGTTGATACTCCTTCATTTACCTTGCACAGTCTCTCCCAGATCAGTGTTGCAGAGCCCAAGGCACTTACTCTTCCAAACTGGCCAGGGCTCAGATGACCACAGATGATGTTCTTCGCTTGAGAATCGAGTTGCTTGAATTTCTTCACATCAGCTGCAGTGACACTGGCAGAGATGATGGGGACTCCATTTTCCACAATATACCAGAGATCATTATCAATAGCTTGTAAATGCATTTGCATTTTGTTCTTCCAGAAGGGAAAGTTCTTTCCTTCGTAGGTAGGACATGTTGCAGTCACTTTAAACATGCCTGCAGTCGACATAACTAAAACTCCAGGTGGTTAAACCAAAATCAAACAGAACAAGGGAGTACCTTGCTCTGATACCAATTGAAAGTGCGTTATATCGACTAGAGGGGGGTGAATAGGAGATTTTTAGAATTTCATCGCTGAGGAAATTCCTTTTGAGGAAATTTTTCACTGATGACTAACTTACAGCGGAAACAGTTACGGATCAGACGTGCAAACTTTCACAATAGCAGTATTACAGAGTGAAGAATGTGAAAAACAGATTGCACAGTAAGCAGGCACGCAGAATACAGATGATGATTAACTTAAGTGAAGAATTTGGGGTTGAGGAAATTCAGAGAAAGTCTTCAGCAAATTCTTCAAATAGTCACAGTGAAAGTCATCAACACATAATACAAAGAGAGTAAAGAGTTGAGGAATTAGAACCCGATTCTTGGTGAAGACTGTTGTTGATGACCGAGTTCCAACTGTTGTGACAGTTGTACATCTGGTTTGGAGCGGCTTGGTATTGAAACCAAAGGACACCAAGTCCCGGGACACACAGTCCCTACCGTATTCTCCTTGAGCTAAGGACACACAGTCCTCGCCCAACACTCGTGGTAAGTCTTCAGGGAAGACTTCCAAACCCTCACAAACTCGGTCACCCGGTGATCCACAATTGACTGCTGGATTGCTCTAGACCATGACGCCTAACCGTCTGGAGGATGCACAGTCCTCAAAGGTAAAAGGCTTCAGTCCCACACAGGAACAACTTCTTCAGTGATGCTCAATCACTAGGTTTGGTTTGTGGTTTCGGTGGGTGGTGTATTTCCTCACTGTTGATTTACTCTCAAAGGCTCTGAGGAATTTGGGTTGCTCTTATGACAAGGGTCAGTTTCTAACGGAGCAGCCAACCAGCTAGTGGTTGTGGGGGCTGGCTATTTATAGCCTGAGAGCATCCCGACATGATTTGACACTAATGCCCTTAACTAATATGACCGTTGGAGTGGATAAGACCAATGACTTGGCGTGGTTATCGAAACGGTCGGGACCCTCAACTTTGAGAGTCCTCATGTCACTCATATTCCTCACTTTAGGATTTTGGTAGGATTAGGCTTGGGTTGAGCATCATGAGGAAATCCATTCCATAGTGTTACTTTGACCCCCTTTAACAGTACGGTGTTCCTATTCATCAAATGCGAAGAAAGTAAAACAGAAAACGTAAATCTTCACGCTTCAATTTCTTCAGAACGATTTTCTTCAGGAACCACCGATCTTCCTAATATCAATATCTTCATGAGGAATATCAATTTCATCGTAGATTCCTCGCGATTCATTTCTTCAGCTTCAGACCAAATTCTTCAACTGAAGACATATATTTTTAGGGGTCGATATTCTTCAAATATCTCAAACTCCTCAATGACTTATAGATCCTGTGTACACTTATAAACACATTAGATACTTAACCTATAAGTCTTCAAACCACCAAAATCACTAAGGGGCACTAGATGCACTTACAAAACTTTTGATGAAATTCCAATTTCAATCGGTTGTAGTTCGATGATGTAGTATCATCACATAGGCTATACCATGTCAATGCTTTATCCCTCAAATATAAGGGAAAGACCTTCTTCTTGACCTCATCCTCGGGCAAACCTCCAAGCTTAAATAAACCACAAACTTCATCTACATAGATTAGATGCAAGTCGGGATGTGATGTTCCATCTCCTGTAAAAGGATTAGCAGTAGGTGCAGTAGGCTGAGGAGCAACTCTTTGTGCTTCCGGTCGAGGTGAAGATACCCCAAACAAGCCCCTCAAAGGATTAGTTTCCATAGTGACAAGTGACAATAAATTTCAGCACACTATATAAATGGTTCCTTACCAAATTCCACTCACCAAAGGCGCTTCACTCCCCCACAACGGCACCAGAAAAGAGTCTTGATGACCCACAAGTATAGGGGATCTATCATAGTACTTTCAATAAGTAAGAGTGTTGAACCCAATGAGGAGCAGAAGGAAATGACAAGTGGTTTTCAGCAAGGTATTCTTTACAAGCACTGAAATTATCGGTAATAGATATTTGCGGGATAAGATAATTCATAACGGGTAACAATTAACAATAGTAACAAAGGTGCAACAAGATGGCCCAATCCCTTTTGTAGAAAGGGACAAGCCTGGACGAATTCTTATATAAGGTACAGCGCTCCCGAGGACACATGGGAATTTTTGTCAAGCTAGTTTTCATCATGTTCATATGATTCGCGTTCGCTACATTGATAGTTTGATGTGTGGGTGGACCGGTGCTTGGGTGCTGTCCTTAGTTCGACAAACATCCCACTTATGATTAACCCCTCTTGCCAGCATCCGCAACTACGAAAGAAGAATTAAGACAAAGTCTAACCATAGCATTAAACTGGTGGATCCAAATCAGCCCCTTGCCAAGGAACGCATAAACTAGGGTTTAAGCTTCTGTCACTCTAGCAACCCATCATCTACTTCTTACTTCCCAATGCCTTCCTCTAGTCCCAAATAATGGTGAAGTGTCATGCAGTCGACGTTCACATAACACCACTAGAGGAAAGACAAGATACAACACATCAAAATATCGAACGAATCCCAAATTCACATGACTACTTATAGCAAGACTTATCCCATGTCCTCAGGAACAAACGTAACTACTCACAAAGCATAATTATGTTCATGATCAGAGAGGTATTGAATAGCATGAAGGATCTGAACATATGATCTTCCACCAAGTAATCCAACTAGCATCAACTACAAGGAGTAATTAACACTACTAGCAACCTTACAAGTACCAATCGGAGTCGCGAGACGGAGATTGGGTACAAAAGATGAACTAGGGTTTGGAGATGAGATGGTGCTGAAGAAGATGTAGATGGAGATGAGTCCCCTCCGATGAGAGGAGTGTTGGTGATGACGATGGCGACGATTTCCCCCACCGTGAGCGAAGTTTCCCCGGCAGGACGGCCCTGCCGGAGCTCTAGATTGGTTCTTCTCAAGTTCCGCCTAGTGGCGGCGGTGTTTTTTCCCAAAAGCTCTATCTTGATTTTTTGTAGGACGAAACCCTCCTTATAGCAGAAGATGGGAGCTGGAGGGGTAACAGGGGGCCCACGAGCCCCCTAGGCGCGCCTAGGGGGGTGGGGCGCGCCTGGCAGGCTCGTGACCTCCTGGTGGCTCGCCTCTAATATTTCTTCCACCCAGTATTTTTTTATATTCCCAAATAATTCCTCGCTGGTTTTCACGGCTTTTGGAGTTGTGCAGAATAGGTATCTCAAACTTGCTCCTTTTCCAGCCCAGAATTCGAGCTGTCGGCATTCTCCCTCGTCATGTAAACCTTATAAAATAAGAGAGAAAAGGCATAAGTATTGTACCATAATGTGTAATAACAGCCCATAATGCGATAAATATCAATATAAAAGCATGATGCAAAATAGACGTATCACGGCCGTGGCGGAGGAAGGACGATGGGTCGCGGCCGTCGTGGAGGCCGAGGCCGGGTGAGGCGGAGCGCTACTCCAACGCCTTCGCCTTCCCCGGGGCTTCCTTGAGGCGGCCCTCCATGTTGCTTTAGGGGCCCTCACGTGTGCTTCTTGGCTGCTACGAAGGTCCCTCGAGCGGCATTGAGGACTCCACTTCGAGCGACGGTGATGAGGGGGGCGGCGGCGGTGACGGTGCCGGGCCTAGTCACAAGCCCGGGGGAATTGAATCGGATGGCGATTCCCGTGGCTAGGACTGAGTGCTTCCTGCACTGACGCAGCCCGGTCACGCCCCTCCCCCGCCCTGAAGGGGTGGATCTCAACCGGATCCATCGCCCCCTTCTCCCAGCTTGACGAGGTTGAACCTGCTTCTGTCGGTGCAGCCCTGGGGGAGTCAGCGTGGATGTACCGTGGGCCTTGACGTGCCTTGTATTCATGAACTCCAATTCCTCCGCGTAGGTCGATCCTCGTCAAAATACAGGGTATTTAGGTTAGGATAACACACTTTGGAAGTGAAGCCATATGTATCCATTCGAATGAATGAAAAGAATGTTTTCCCTTTTTCCGATTCCATTCTTTGTATGATTCGCCCTTGCATAACCTGGGAGCTTGCCGGCAACTACCAGCAAGGCTCCTTGCCGCGTTCAGTGCAACAATGGAAATTGCCAAGCGCAACTTGAGACGAAATTGGGTGCTATGTAGCCGCTTGCTCTGTTGATCAGGTTCGCAACTGTTTGAAGGCGCTCTATGGCCGTTCAGGTCATTTGAATGAGTTCGTAACAAAGACAAGGTGCACCGAACTTTGGGAAGGCCCCAATATGCGCAAACTCCACACACAAAGATTGGAAACTTTAGAAGGGATAAAGCAGAGACTCTATCTACCTCAGATCTGAATCTTAAACTTAAAAACATATCTGTTCATGCCGTGGTTGCATGGCGCTTGAATCTTCCGTGGAGCGTCGGAGCCCTCGGCGAGCAGGAAATCACCGCTCCTAGCGGCCTTTTCTCCGTCAAAGACTTCTTGCCGACGGACTGTGACCGTCGTTTGGAGAAAAAGCCGGCCAGGGTGTAATCCCTTTGCCTTTATCTTTCTAGGCCATGCTCGCGGAGCCCTCGAGCGCGTCTTTGGGCGATGATGCGATGCTCTTAGGGGCGCAACACTCGCGTTGGAGTGCGCGCCGGGGCTTCGGGACCATGTGGAGAATCCTCAACGACTATGCATCGATCCACGGAGGTGCGTTCGGCCGAGGCCTCTGTGAAGCGCCCGGGCACGCCCTCGACAGCTGCGCGTCGGCCCCGAGCGACGCATCGGCCTGACGATGCTGCTCTTTGAACCTCCGCCTCCCTGCCCTGCGCGCGCGTGTAGCAAGACGCTCGCTCAGGCCTTGGGAAGCCGTAGCACAATAGGGCATCCGCCGCCGTACCCCGCTTCTGGGGGAACACGGCGCAACTCCCAAACTTCGAAGAATCCAGTGCTGAGCTTTCTCTGATTCACGCACAACTCCGCAGCCCCTACCTGGCGCGCTGAAGATGTGGGCGATGCTAGGTCGACACCTATAGGAATCAACGTGAAACCCTTGTGATTGTAGAATGGGAAAGACGACGTCAAGAACAAAGCTAATGATCAACACCCGGCAAGCCTTTTTACCCAGGTTCGGGACGCTTACGCGTAAAACTGTACGTCATGCTCGTCTGGTTGTATTAAGCGTTTCATTGTTCGTTACAGTGACTGATGATAACCATCTTCTCGCCGATGTCCAAAGAGTCTAACCCCTTGAGAATGAGCTAAGGGCCTCCTTTTATAGGGAAAGGGGTCACCTACAGTGCTCGGTGGTAGGTTCACAAGAGGTTACAGTGAACCTAGAGCGGTGCTTATCCATCTACCGCTGTGAGGTGCATTAAATGCATGTCTTGTCATTGTCAGCAATGTGCTGGTGAAGACACGTGTCCAAGCGTTTTGACACCTAGACCCCTGCACTGGCGCATGCGGAATGCGCTAGAACTTGGGGGGCGGTGGCACTGTGGCAAGGGCGGTTTCCCTCCAGTGCCTAGCCCGTCATCCCGATAAGGCCTTGGGTCTTCATCCCTGCAAGGAAGCTTGCCGGGGGGCTTGGCGAGTTCATCACGCTCACTAAACGGGTGTGGCCTTGGTTATCCTCCCGGCAAGGCAGGTTTGCCGGGGCCTTGGTAATCTTGGGGGTGCACCTTGTCTGGATCTTGCCATGCCCTGTCGTCAGGGGCTCTTTGCGCCCGTGCACAAGTCTGGGGCACTAGGCACCCTAGTCTTTAGTGCACCGACAGGTACCCTTCAGAGGTGTAACCCGAAGGTAAGCCTTCTCGTCAACTTCAAAGGTCACAGCATTATGATGGTGATCATATTGGCTCTTTTGATGAGATTAGGTTATTTTCTACTTCTCACGAACAATGCGAACTTGCTCTTCTGTCTCCTGAATCATATCCGGACCAAAGAGTTTCCTCTCTCCGGTTTCTGACCAGTTAAGAGATTTTCGACACCTTCCATAGAGAACTTCAAAAGGAGCCCTGCCCAGGCTTGATTGATAACTATATTTATTAGAAAATTCAGCAAACGGAAGGCATTTCTCCCAATGCATGCCGAAAGATATAACACAAGCTCTAAGCATATCTTCCAAGATTTGATTGACTCGTTCTACTTGACCACTTGACTAGGGATGGAAAGCAGTGCTAGAGGAGAGATTAGTCCCCAAAGCATTTTGGAAGCTCTCCCACAAACGAGAAGTAAAGATACTTCCATGGTATGAGTTAATCTCCAAAGGAATACCATGAAGAGACACTATTCAGGAAGTAGATAACTTTGGTACTTGGCTAGAAGTTATACTCTCTCGGACAGGAAGAAAATTAGACAATTTCCAAAGACGGACAATGACAACAAAGATAGCATTATTCCCTTTCTTGGTCCTAGGAAATCTGGTGATGAAATCCATACTGACTTTATCCCATTTCCATTCAGGAATAGCTAAAGACTGAAGGCTAGGAGCAGGCCTTTGATGTTCTACTTTAACGCGATGACAAACATCGCAGTTTGCAATGAACTCAACAATTTCTCTCTTCATCTTGTCCACCAGAACCTCTGGCGTAGGTCCTGATACATCTTGGTACTACCAGGATGAACCGTGAGAGGAGAATCATGAGCGTCCTTAAGGATCTACGGCCATATATGTTGATTCTGGGGAACCACCAAGCTATTCTCAAACAAAACAACACCTTGATCATTCATTGAAAAACAACGAGCAGATCCGCGCTTGATGTTTTTCTTGATATAGGAAATTCCCATATCTTGCTTTTGTGTGGCTATGATTTGATCCGAAAGGGTAGGTTTCGCCACCAAGGTGGAAAGAAATCTTTGAGGAACAATGTGAAGGTTTAGCTTCCTAAATTCCTCATGGATAAGTGGTTGACTTTGTTGTAACATCAGACTGTTACAATAAGACTTACGACTTAGTGCATCAACCATGGCATTGGCTTTCCCCGAGGTGTAAGTTATCCGTAAGTCGTAATCTGTAATCAACTCAACCCATCGTATTTTCCTGATATTGAAATCCGGTTGGGTGAAGATATATTTCAGACTTTGGTGATAAGTGTAAATTTCACAACGATTACATCGAAGGTAATGTTGCCAGGTTTTCAGTGCATGGACTACAGCTACAAGCTCCAAATCATGTGTTGGATAATTATCCTCATGTGGATGCAACTGTTGAGATGCGTATGCAATCACATGATGATACTGCATGAGAATGCAACCTAAGTCTTGTCGCGAGGCGTCGCACTAGATAACAAAGTCCTTAGAAAAATCTGGTGCTACCAATACGGCTGCAGAAGTCAAGCGTCTTTTCAGTTCCTCAAAATTGTGCTCGCATTGTGGGGTCCACTCGAACTTTTTATCTTTCTTCTAGAGTTCAGTTAGACGCCTTGAAACCTTGGAGAATTTCTCGACAAAGCAGCGACAATAACTCGCTAGACCAGTAAAACTCCTAACTTGCTTACCCGATTCAGGTTGAGTCCAATCAAGGACAACTTGGACTCTCTCAGTATTGACAACAATAGCCTAACCAAAGATTATGTGGCCTAGATAGGTCACCTTTCGAACCATAATTCACATTTGGAGAACTTGGCATAAAGGCAGTATTCTCAAAGTTTCATCATACCAGCCTAAGTGACATATAGTTCATACAATAGATGATATTGATATCTGAAGATTTAAGGGCTATCAAAGAATCTAGGAAGCCTAGCCTATCCACAAGAATTCCATTATCATGGCTCACTGTATAAGTTTTCCATTTGGATCTAGGAGTCTGAACTACTAATCGAGTGGGCATATCACGAAATAACATGTTATGCAACTATGCATAACTTTTAGAAATGAATGAATGAGATGCCCCGATATCAAAAAGAACAGATGCTAGATGACAATTGACAATAAGCGTACCGAGAATGGCATCAAGATCATCAGAAGCTTCTTCAGCTGAGACGTGATTCACACGTACACGTGCAGGGGTTGGCTTCACATAAAATGCCTTGCCTGGTTTGCCATGGCCAGCAGACTTGCCAGGTTGGTTGGAAGCATTGTTCTTCGGGCACTCACGAGAGTAGTGACATAGCTCTCCATATTTGTGGCAAATCACTAGGTTGGTGCATGGTGTAGCAGTGGCAGCTGGACCACCATATGTCTTGGCTGTAGGGTTGGTCTGATTTGCAAGAGGCGCCTGATAGGATGGCCTCACGGTATACCTTGATGGCGGAGAAGCGTTCGGGACCCACACCTGGCGCTTTTGAGATCCAGAGCCGGATAAGGAACCAAAGTCACGAGAGTGCTTCTTGGTTCCTTCATTATCTGTCTGTCCAATTTCAGCATTGATATATTTCTTGACCAGAGCATGGAAACTAGAACACTCATGTAAGGTCAAGTCAGTACAGAGCTAAGGGCTTAGTCCCTTAGGGAACCTTGCCTGCTTCTTGGCGTCAGCTGACACCTCTTATGGCGCACAACGGGCGAGGTTTCCAGAATCACGGCAGTAAGCGTCCATAGTTAACTTTCCCTGTGTGAAAGCACAGAATTCCACTCTTTTGTGGTGGCTTCACTGAAGTCAGCCCAAGTGGTTTGTGGACCAGTAGGACGCATGGCCTCATAATTCTCCCACCACATGTTGACGGGGGCTATAAGAAAATATGCAGTGAACGTCACCTTATCAGCTTCGGCTACATTAGGAGAACGAATCTTGTGTGCCATGCTAGATAACCAGTCATCTACGTCGAGAGGGTCAACGGAGTGGTGGAACTTGGGTGGATACAACTTCACAAAGTCATTGAGGGACACCGCATCATTGCGCTGCTGACGGGCCATATTTTTACTCCATATTCTCGAACAGACAGTTGGTCTCTCTTTTATTTCTTTCCGCCTCAAGCATTACTTCTGCCAAAGATAGCAGGTGAGGCAGGTTCTCTTGTCCTGCTTAACTGCCCTCACCCTCTCATGAGAAGGAGTAGGGTTGTTCCTAGTGAACAACATCCCGACAAACAAAACTCTTAGCTTAGACAAGGAGGACAACAACTCTAACAAATGAGTTATGGAATGACTGAAGAATATGGAATGCAGGAATAAACATCCAAACAGAATGGTAACAAGAAAACTTCCATATACACACCATGGTTTATACACAACATAATATAATTCACTACAAGCACAAGCTGAAAACCGAACTACAAGCACAACTCATTAGAGGCATTCCAAGCTTCCTATACATTATTTATCTATGCACACGGAACTCAACTCACACCTCAGTTATATCCCACAACACACACATGACTCTGGATAAATATCGCTGCTACAATACTACTACAACCACTCACTAACTCAAGAATCTGTGTAGAACATCTCATACAGGTTTATCCTGTGACCTGGGAGCTGAACCTGCGTGTCTAGAAACACCCTGCCTTAGATCCTTGGGAACCATAAGGACACGGATGTGGCTAGGTCCCTTGACTAGTGGCAACAGAGGTCCACAAAGATGGGTGATACCTCCAACATTGGGTCAGTCTACGTGAGCTCGGAGATGGGTCCGTAATGGGTTCAACATCTCCATTCCTCCATAACATGTGTGGACGATGGGTGCTAAATGTGTCAAAGATGTTCACAGATGGGCGCGATTATCATAAAGCTCGAAGCGAAGAGAACATACATCATGGTCCCTGTTCTCTAACATTTCTGGGGTAACCTGCAACAACGGATCCTCCAAAGAAGAATCATGGTAGGATCCAATAAGATATCCCTCTTCTCGTGGCTGAGAGGATGGAATATAGAAAAACTCCGTGTTTTGCAGCAATGCATGATTGGCTCTCATAATGGTAAGCATTGAATAAGCGGCATCCTGGACCACCATATCGATGGTAACCCCCAATCCATAAGACAAATGAATTGGCTTCGTAGCTTCAAGTATGTTGGATATACCCTAACAGTACAGAGGTACTAACTCTAGTTAAAATTCTGGTACTGCTGCTCCAGTGTGTACTCGGGGTACCAATGGTAACCGGTCACTGACATCACTCTAACAAACATGGTTGTGTGACCCGGTACATGAATGCACCTGGTCAGATAGACCACCTGGAGGGAGGGATGAGGAGGCATATGAAAGAGAGAATAATGAAAATGCATTAGAGCTCCTAGCAAAAATCAAGCAGCATAACGGCTGAAAATGCTCAAAAACAATTTTGAGACATCCTACAAAAGATTGGATAGCATAACCATTCAACTTTCAAGGTCAAGGTTCCATAGTCTACAATTTTTTTACACAAAGAGGAACTTGGAAACTGGAGTGGACTCTCAAACAATTTCCCCTACAAGTCTATGGAATAGTGACACATGCTCGTGAGAGATAGATACGAAGCCTAGTTCTTATTCCCCGTAAAAAGATGAGGGTGACTCAGAATTGAATGACTTGAGAAGAGAATTAAAACGAGCCTTATGTTCCCTTGCACAATCAATTCCCTTACATAACTAAAGAATTTCTAGACTTGACTTTGACCAGTTTGGCTTGGTAATCCTACAGTCAGTCAGGCTCTAATACCAATGCTGTTGGGGCCATGGTCCTAAGCCATAAGAATCTAGCATGTAACACATCACATCACTTTACGCTCTCAAGCACGGTTATCCCCATGGCTGCCACCTTACCTTGGTCGGGACCGTTTGCGTATTTCGACTCAAGTATGTGAATATGTCGCTAGCATTCAAGTGTCAAATAACCTAGGTCAACATAACTAGTTATAAACCCAAGTGGCACATCCATACAGGGACATACATACATAACCCAACAATGCAGGTGTCGGTCAGCAACTACGTGTAGACGATTCGTAGCAAGCAACATGGATTCCATTGCACCGTGTGACATTTCCTCGAGGGGACAAACACAACTGCAAAGAAGGATACATGCCAGTCAATCAATGTGTCTGGAGCAGTAGCAAGCTACCAAGGCTCAGTGGAAGCACAAAGGCATTTCCCTATAAAGAGTACTACTAAAGGCACACAACTATGTTTCGAATTCCATAAATACCGTTGCACGTCACACGTACGCATGACATGCCTGATATGCATACATACAACAATTGCATCACAACATAGCCATACAACATCACAACATTTATTTAGAACTCTAAGAAGATCCTTGCATAATATGTTCATACAGGTAGGGGTCTCTTGACCCAGCACACAAGTCATGCAGCAAGCCAGCTTTGACTCTTGGCTAACCTGTACTATGACTATGAGTAATTTTGAACAAGTTTGAGAAAGCGTACACGAGTCCACTATCACCACAACAATACACTACCATGGATTCTTTCCCGTCTTCCTACGGGAATGCCATCCATGGTACTCACACTTGTCTTGATAATTTTATGAATAACAATTAAAGTTATCTATGAATAACATATGTTTCCAAGTAATCCATATCCGAGAACGCGACTATTCGAACTGATTAAATCACCCTGTAGGGGTGTACTTCTTCACACAAGCTCTCGCCACTTATCACCAAGTGCACATCATGCACCTCGGCAACCTTCAAGCGGAAGACCAGTGAGGGAGTCGGCCATGACCGTTAACCACACAAGCACCTAGGCCAGGTTTATCGCCAATTTGAGACTGAACCCGCACGGAAGTCGGCCGAAGTTTCTCCTACGCCTAAACTGACGTGTGCAGGGTTCCCAAGCCCGCCGTTCTTGTGCCACTTGGTACACTGTGCCACGTTCCTACCACGTCATAGCCCACCCCTAAGGTCAAGGCTTTGCACGACCCCAGCATAAGCTACATACACTAGAAACTACTTACAACTTGTGGACAGAGTACGAGGCGATTAATATGTCGAGAGGGCTTGGAGCACTCGAAGCCCAATGCGTGGTAGTAGCTAGTCTTGAATCACATACAACCTCTCATCGATACCTTTGCCAAATCAGGTTCAACATTTAACCGTTGTCACCAGAACGAATTCATTTTACTCCGGTTCATCACCCCGATGAATCAGAACTGACACAACTCTAAGCATAGCAAGTAAAGGCACATCATGGCTCAAGCATCTACCATGTATGCTAGGTTGCTTGGTTTATCTATTTACTCTAACGATGATAGGTCATGCAGAGGAATGGGTTCAACTATCAAAACAAGTAAGAGTTGCAATGTTGTGTCCTAATTTAATAAATGAGAGCAGGAGCGGGAGCATGGGATTGTATCAGAATGTTCAAAATGGGTGCTTGCCTTTGTTGGGATACTCATAAGTATCGTGAGGAGCCGAGCCTACCACAATAGAAATATGGTAACAATCAATATACAACAAGTGCAACAATATAATGCATGATCATTGCATGATAACATGAATCGAATGATGTAATGCAACTAGCACTAGATTTAAATGAAGTTGATTTGAACCTAGAGTTCAAATTCAAACTCTAGATATGGTATTTAAAATACCTTTTAATTGATTTGACCTGATCACCAGGTATAACTTGTTCTAACCTGCATGACAGTAGCACCAATGGATTCCATGGATTTTTCTGATAATTTTTCATATATAATTTATTTCGATGTGAGTAACATATTATTTTCTAGGGATTTTCAAAGTTTTAAAGATTTTCTAAAATTTCCAGGATTATTTCTAAATAGGAAATCGTTAAATGTGTGAGCATTGCGTCAGCATGACCTGAGCAGGTCAGCTCGCCGTTGCGAGGTCAAACCTGACTAGTGGATCCACTGCTCAATGACTCAGGCACTAAGCAGAGTTACTTTGACTCCTAATTTTCATTAGAAGGGCTGGGCCCACTAGTTAGTGACCCATTAGTCTAATTAACTAGGTTAGTTTAATTAGTGATTAAACTAAAGTTAGCCCAAGCTTGGCCCCACCTGTAAGTGACCGAGGGGGTGAAACCCGTGTTCGAACATGGGCTTGCTCGTTGGCGTTACGCCGCCGACGACCACAAACACGGAATGGACCCTCGCACATGCATCCAATGGAACAAACCCAGGGGCTGAGGTGGCCGGAAACATTGCAGGCGATGACCTTGGCGGCCGCCGGAGCTCGGGTATCGTCGGGATCAATGATACAGGGCGCAAACAAGCTGAAACTAAGAACCTACGACATCCACGGGGCCTCATGGGTTCACTGGTGGCCTCATGTGTTCTTGAGGAGAACTGGAACATCGTTGGTGATGAGCTCCCGCAACGGAGCTCTTAGGGCGTCGATGAAATTAACGAATACAGCTAGTAATCGAGATCTCGTAGGGGCTCACACGGATCTTGTAGGCATTGAGATCTTGCTCGGGGATGACCTAAAGACGACAAATGATGGCGGCGGCCGGAGTTGGAGAAGAGCTCGGGGTCGATGTTGTGGAGCTCGTCTGGTCGCGTGGCTTGGCAGAGAGGACGATGGAAACAAGGCGGAGCTCGTGGGCTAGTCATCAAGGCAAGGCAGCGGCTGAGGCTATGCAGGCGACGACGGCGAGCTTGCGGGTTCGGCGGCCATGGCGAGCAGGGGGAGAAGGAGAGAGCAGGGCTAAACGGTGAGCAGAATGGATTGGGATGGCAGCGGGGGTCTTATCAGCGTTGTCATTCTAGCCTGGGGAGGCACGCAAGCATCCTGGTGCTGGCGTGTCATGCGGCGGGGCGGTGGCCTTGCTCTCCTTTCCCTACTTGCAAAGGATGAAGACGACACGAGGGGAGCCGGTGGCGGGATGGGCCACCACTTAGCAGGTAAGGGCCTAGGTAATCTCTTCCCATTTCTATTCCTTTTAATTAATAATGATTTTTATTTAATTTTCCTTCGTTTTATTTTTGTTTGGGCAAACTCCTTAGCACAAAAATCCTGAAAATTATGGACTATAATTGGAATATTTCCAAGCTCCACAAAACTTTCAACATTTTTGAAACAACTAAAATAATTATAGTCATTTATTTTGTGTTTTGCACCTAATTCTATGGTTTATTTAAAACGCCAAAATTGTCATGAAAATTTAATCCACGACTAATATGTTGTTGCCGACATTTATGAGACATGGTGAACATTTTTTAAAGACATTTTGGATTCATTGAGAACCAAAATTATTTGAATTGTTTTATTCAAATGAGGTTCTAGGGTTTGTTAGTCCCCTTTTCAAATTTAACAAAAAATTGAACATGATGCAACACTCATGCTAGCGCAACATGAGACAGAAACTATGGATGTGACAGCACCAACTATGAAACTCCGTCACATCGGCATAACATATATTCCAAAATACCTGCGTGATCCTAAAGAAATTTGAGCGAGAAGAGGGGTTGAACTAAAACTCAATGGATAGGGATCCTATGGTCGTATGGCTCTGATTACCAACTTGTAACGTCCAAGATACGACTCTATCCGTATTTGGGGATGAGGCCTTAATATGGATAGAGAGGCATCTCGGCATGTCCCAGGTATTGAAATCATTGCAGATACATTTAAAGAGGAGATGAGTATATGAGTTGGCTTACACTCACCACATGCTAAATTACAAGTCATACAACATTTATTCAAACATCTAGAAGATAGGGCCTGACTATGGATGAAATAAAAAATAAAAGCAATGAAGTTTATCTTGCTATCCCACGATACGACCAAGGCCCTTCTTCTCGTCCGGGTAGGTAACATACATACGCTGGCTCTCATCGTCATACTCCCACCGGAGTTGTGGAGAATTATCTTTGTCAAGATCCGTGGTACCTGAACTTGTGGTTTTGTCATAATATGTGAGCCACGCGGACTCAGCAATCTCGTGACCAAGATATCGGGATTAATTAAGTAGTTTGGGTAAGGCATGGTTAAGTGGTGAGGTTGGAGCATTACTAAGCATTATTTGGTGGCTAACTTATGACTCAAGATTGAGATGAGAATCTACGCAAGTCGGTTGCAAATTAATTATGATCAAGAAGTGATCTTGAACACCTACTTACGTAAAACATAACCCATTGTGTTCTCCTTCCGAACTACCTCGAGAAGAGACGGTCATGGTTACGCACACAGTTGATGCAGTTTTAATTTTCAAGTTTTCTATAACCGGATTTTAAACAATTTACCAAGTTGCCACATATCTGCTAGCACAACTTTCCGAAAGATTTAACCCTGCAGTGGTACTCCAACTAGTCCATCGCAAACTATCAGAAGCTGCCCTCGAGAGAAAACTTCAACCTCGAGGTACCCCGAGGGTATCCTCCTTATCCTAGTGCACATGATATATCGAGAAGGGTAAAACAAATCTAGGAAGACTGTCCGACGTGTCGACAAACCCGATAAGAGCCATGTATCACCTTCTCAGAACACGACCAGTTTGTCCAAACTTCTGGTAGGCTAATCGCAGAGTTGCCCCTGGCGACCACCAGCGGTTGACAGTTGGACCAACACTCATGAGGAGCACTGGCCTGGAGGTTGATTAATTATAAATGGGGTAGCTATGCCCTATGCACTTTTATTAAGTTGGTTAGCAAATGGAATACCTAAGTTGGGTCTTGCGAGACGATTTTTACACCAAAATGATTTCTCGAGGGGATCCCCATAAGAACCTCAAGCGTATTAGGAGTGCTCGGTATGGAACATAACACCGGTGACCGAAACAAGGGCGGCAAAAGCGGAACAAAACACCAAGCAAAAGGCCAAGCCTTCCGCCTTTTACCAAGTATGTATGTGCATTAAATTCTATAGCAATAATAAGATGGTATCCCAAATATCCATGTCAGTAGATGGATGACCGTACACCTACAACTAGCAATGCTATAAGAACGGTGGAGCAAGCGCTAACTTAGGCGAACATCATTTGCTAGGAAGTGGAGGGGTCAAAGGCTTATCAGGGCATTTTTGGAGGCTTAACATTCAGGTGGTAGGGAGAAATAATTAACAATAGAAACGAGGCAGCTAAGCATAACCAAATTAGAAACGATATCCAGGTCAACAATCATCTTGTCTCACACTTCACCTCGGGAATATAACTATTGATCTTCAGGAACGTTCTCAAACAGAACATCGCACTTGTACTCGGCACCTGGTGCTACCCAAAATAAAATAAAACATCCAATGAAGACAAAACCGAGGCACAACGCTCAAACAACATGATACATGAGTATGGTGTGGACAAAACATGGCAATGCTACACTAGTCATCTTTCTCAAGGAATTATTTAGTTTTTTGTCATTCTGGACAGAAACTCAAGATTAATTATTTGGACATGCATGAACATGGAAAAAATTAATGCAACACGAGAAAATGATACAAATGCATATAAAGAACATCGCAAACCAGGTTACGGATCTCTCGGGACTATCACGACAAGGTACGGACGACAACGATGATAAAACAGAATTTGAGAGAGTACATAGGCAATTCCTTGGCATCCCAAGTATGCCACTGGATTGGCCACGAAATTCTAGGTGAAATGAACCTAAAGATAATGCAAAATAAAGGGGTACAACTCTCACAAAGTGCAAAACAATTCTACAAGGAATCTGTCCAAAAACAGCAACATGCCACTTGCAGGCACAAAAACTAACAACTACATCAGGCTAACAAACTCAACCAAGACATGTATATGAAGTAAACATGATGTACAGCAACTCATTCAAGCATCAACATGGATAGTAGCATGGATGAATGGCAATCAAGCTCACAAGATGGCATAAAACATAACAGATTATGACTTAGTGAAAATATGAGGGTTTCACAAGCAGAGTTATCATGATGCTACAGGGACTTTCTTGGCATGAAATTTAGCAAGGTGATAGAGTGCAACAAGTAGTACAACTATCACCAACTAAAAAGGAACACATATTGCACAGATTCATTGATAGCATCCTCTCAACATGGCATGGTGAACTAAGCACACTCTCACACTTAGCAAAAATTCACAAGACGAATACACAACAATTTACACGAGCATGTCATACTTGGTAGGGAGAATAACTACGATGCGAAACTTATTTTGCAAATTATTGGCCCAATTTAATAGAGGGAAACATGCTCTATCAATTACTCCTTTGCACTAGCACAAAGAACCTATAGATACTTTGCAATCCACATGGAAACACAACTACTTAATAACAGATTTCAGACTTAGTCATATTTCACCCTACCAAATCAGCAATAATGATATAGCATGTTGACAACAAGAATACCACATGTAGACAAGATTTTTCATGGCAAGCAAAATACCAGGGCCTAGTACACCAAACATACCACAACTTTCATGTAGATAAGTTTACGAGAGGTTGCATGGATGGCTTCATACAAAATTAACAAAAGGTCGTCATGGTGAAAATATCATGCACATCAACTTGTTCAAAACACAACATTAAAGCCAAAAATGAATTCCCTGGATTTTTGTACCCAAAATTCATATATCATAAGCCTATATTACAAAAGAAAATCATGCCACAAACTCACACAAATTGCTACTCAACTTATAACCTAGGACATGCCAGATTTGGCATATGCCCAAACAGGAGATTTCCAAATTCGGCAACCTGCCTTAAACGACATAATTGCAACAAACAGGAAATAAAATAAAATAACACAAAACAAAATTAAATACTCAGTGGCCCACTCGCAGTCACACGGGTCCGTTAAGAGCTTGACAAGTGGGACCAGGGCCCACTCTCCGCACACACGATTCAATCACACAAACGGGAAAAGGGGGCTCGGGGGGATTGAACCGGATTCCTCTCGGTTGGGCAACAAGGGCGGTACCACTGTGATACACGTGGGGATATGACACAGAGGGGCTTCCGCTCCTCTTAAACAGACAAGCTCGTGGGTTCTTCCTCTTTGAACTAGACAACACGGCGAGGACGCCGGCAAGCCCTCCGGCGACCATCGGGGCAATGGGACTACGGCAGGGTCTCGAAATCCAAGGGGGGTTCTGCTTCCGCAACGAGGGGAGAGTGTAGGGTGAGTAGGGCTTATTTTACAGCTCGAGCAGAAGCTCGGATCGAGCCATGGCGCGGCAAGGAAAAGCATGCAGGGCTAGCGTGCGCTCGCGTTGCGAGGGAGCGGGGCAACTGCGGGCGACTAAAAGCATGGATAGGCACGCGCTAGAAGGCACCCTACACGGGGGAGGGGCACACGCTCTTCTCAAAAGAAACATTCAGAGATGGCCGCAGAGCACGGGGAGCACGCTGAAGACACAACGACAGTGACGCCTATGGTGCATTTCCCATGGGGGAAAGGCACAGACGGAGGTGCTACTCATGGAGGGCCCTCTTGGACACGAAGATTAGGTCGAGGACAATGCGAGTCGATGGCAAGGACGCGAGGATCTCCAGTGCACTCCTAATTCGGCTGTAACTGATGAAGGGGAAGAAGAGGACGTTGGGGAAGAAAACCTAGAGCTTACCCTTGATGCCAAAACGGGACCGGGGCGATAACACACAGCTTGGGGGCGAGGTTGGCGACTCCTTATGGCTCCTCACGCCAACGACGAGGTGAACACCGAACCAACCATGGATTTGGGCGAGGCTAGCAGGGGCAGGGCGAGGCAATGAGAGGTGGCGGCAACGTGGAGGAGGAAGAGAGGGAGAGGGGGAACCCTAGGGCGCGGCTGCCTACTTATTTATAGGTCGCAGCGTGCACGAGGCTGGCCATCGTGGCCATGTGCAATGCTGGTAGTGCTTTTTACTATGAGAGAGAGCACCGAGGAGGGAGTAAGCAGCGGGGTTGTCAGTGTCAATGGGGCCAGGACCGGTCCCAACGTGGAAAGGCAGTGGCGAGGAGGCTGCGGGCTGGCTACGCACGGTTGGTTGGGTCGCTCGCTGCTAGCTGGCTCACTGGGTGGTGGCTGGTTTGCTGGTTGGTTGGTTGTTTTTTTAAATACAAGCTAGTGTTCATAAAATGGTCCGGCAAAAGAGGGTTTAAAAATAAGAAATAGCCTATATTAAACTAAGAAAACCATGTTTTATAAAACACATTTGACATTTGTGAGAAGCAAAATCTTAAATGGCACTTAATTAAACCTAGCAAGGCATTGGGGTTTAACACAATGGACAGGGAGATACACAAGGCCAAGATTCTTTTAAAACCCATTCATAATATTTGCAAGTAGAACAACAAATTTAAAGAAGGTGTTTGGCAAGCAAAAAATCACCAAAATGCATAATTTTGCATCGAAGAGAGAGGAAGTTATTTTTCAAGGAGTTTCAAGGGGAGAGTTCACACAAGAACGTACCACTTGGGTGCAAGAACAACATCACACAACATCAACTCCATTGCATGATAACGTAAGCAACAAGGAGAATAAAATAAAATGAATGCCATGATGATATGATGATGTGATGCAAGTGAAAGTCATGAAGCACCAAAACTTATTAAGTGAAAGCAAAGTTGTCATGGCATACAAGGTTAATCATGCAAATGTTATAGGGATGCACTTAGTCTGTTACAACTCTCCCACACTAGAAGAGAATCTCGCCCCGAGATCTAGGTTTGAAAGAACTTACGATATACAGAACGGAGAAGGTCCTCACGTTCCCAAGTGGCTTGTTTATTGGAATGATGTGACCACTTAACATTGAGGAATTTGATAGACTTGTTGCGAGTCTTGTGTTTAGTCTCTTTAAGAATAGCAACTGTATACTCATCATAATAAAGGTGTGCTTGAAGATCAATGTCTTGAAAATAAACAATGCACTCAGGAGTCTTGAAACACCTCCAGAGCTGAGAGAGATGACAGACACCATGCATAGTGGAGAAATTTGAAGGGAGCTCGAGTTGATAGGGAAGGTCGCCTCTTTTGCCAACAATCTGAAAAGGACCGACAAAACATGGTGCAAGCATCTCTTTGGTGCCGAAATGCTGAGTACCCTTCAAGGGAGATACACGAAGATAGACAAAGTCATCGATTTGGAATGTCGAGTCATGATGCTTGCTAAACTGGTAGCTCTTCTGACGTATTAGAGCAACTTTGAGATTATCCCGGATGACACGGTACATTTATTCTTCCTCATTGATCGTGGCATTCCCAAGAATTTGACGCTCACTGGTTTCACACCAATTGAGCGGGGTACGACACTTCCTGCCATAGAGAATCTTGAATGGGGCCTTGCGTGAACTTGTTTAAAAACTATTGTTGTAGGAGAATTTAGCAAATGGAGGCAATCTTCCCAATTCATGCTGAAAGGGATAACACATGCTCTGAGCATTTGATTGACTCTCTCCACTTGACCACTTGTGTGAGCATGGAAGGTTGTACTGAAACAGACATTGGTTCCCATTACAATTTGGCAGGAATCCCAAAACTTGGAAGTGAAGATGCTTCCTCGATCTAAAGATATAAGCTTAAGAACACCGTATAAAGAAACTATCATTTAAGTGTACACCTCTGCCAACTGAGGTACCAAAATAAATTCTTTGACTGGACGGAAGTGGGAAATTTAGTTAGCTTGTCGATGACCACAAAGATGGCATCGTTACCTCTCTTCGACCTAGGAAACCCAATGACAAAATCCATCTTAACATGATTGAATTTCCACTCGGGTATAGGAAAAGGATGAATAAGACCTTCTGGATGTTCATGTTTCGCCTTCACTCTGCGACAAACATAACTCTTCTTGAGAAATTGAGCGATCTCATGTTTCATGCGAGTCCACCAGAAGGTATATGTTTGAGATCCTGATACATCTTAGAACTGTGTGGATGTATCGATAGGATAGAATTGTGGGCTTCATCCATGATAACCTTTCTGAGCTCTCCTTTTCAAACCACAAGACAGTCCTTGAAGAAGAAAGTCTCTTTGTCATCAACATGGAAGCACTTATACTTTGGAATGCTCTTTGCCAAGCCTATCCTCACTTTATTCACCATAGCATCAAGAATTTGAGCTTGGTGGACTTGGTCTTGAAGGGTTGAAGAAATTTGAAGGTTGGCAAGAAATCCTTCAGGAACTACTTGAAGTTTGAGCTTCTTGAATGTCTCACAAAGATCAGGATGGAATGGCTTGAGAGTGAGATTACTGAAGTAACCCTTTTTGCTCAATGCATGTGCAATCACATTTTCTTTGTGTGGAGTATAGTCAATTCTTGGATTGTAATCTACAATCATCTCCACCCAACATGTTTGACGAAGAATGAGATTCGTTTGAGTGAAAATATATTTCAAAATCTTGTGGTCGGTGTAGACTTAAACTTGCCTTCCCAACAAGAGGTGTCTCCAAGTAACCAAAGCATGGACAACTCCCGCCAACTCAAGATCGTGAGTGGGGTAGTTCTTCCCATTTGGCTTCAACTGACGAGAGGTATAAGCTACCACTTTATTGTCTTGCATAAGAACACCACCAAGACCTTGCCAATATGCATCACCGAAAACTTGGAATGGCTAGGAATCATCAGGAGGAGTTAGAACCAGAGCTGAGGTGATCTTGTCCTTGAGTGTATAGAAAGCCAAATCACACTCGGAAGTCCAGACATATTTGAAGCTCTTCTGAAGAAGGTTGGAGAGAGGCTTAGCAATCTTGGAGAAGTTCTCTATGAATCTTCTGCAATAGCATGCAAGCCCGAGAAAGCTTCAAAGCTGCTTAACATTCTAAGGAGGCTCCCACTTGACAATGGCTTGAACCTTTTCAAGATCCACCTTGATGCCCTCGGAAGAGATGATATACCCAAGGTACACCACTTCATTGAGTCACATTTGGAGAACTTTGCATAGAATTTATGCTCTCTTAGCTTTTAAAGCACAAGTCAGAGATGTTCTACATGTTCTTCCTCACCCTCGGAGAAGACTAGAATGTCATCAAGATACACCGTGACGAACTCTTTCTTGAATGAAGAGAAGACATAGTTCATCATCCGAGAGAAATTCGGAGGAGCATTTGTGAGACCCAAAGACATAATTGTGTACTCATAAGAGCCGAAGCTTGTTCTGAAAGTAGTCTTGGGAATATCTTCTTCATGAATACAGATTTTATGATAGCCCATTCGAATATCGAGCATAGAGAAAACCTTGGCACCTTTCAATTGCTCAAACCACTCATTGATGTTGTGAAGTGGATACTTGTTCATGACTGTCTTCTTGTTCAATGTACGGTAATCGACACAAAGTCGGTCTGCCCATCTTTCTTCTTGACAAAAAGAACACCACAACTCCAAGGTGAAGAACTTGTTGTAATCAAACCCAGATGTTCCTGTTCATCTAGCTACTTCTTCCACTCTTTTAGCTCTTTAGGGCCAAGTGTATAAGGAAGCTTGCAAACCAGTTTAGTTCCAGGATCGAGTTCAATCACAAACTCAACTTGCTGCTGAGGAGGCACTCCGGGAAATTCTTCTAGAAAGACATATTCATACTCAGAGATGATAGGAACATGAGATATGTCTGATTTTTCACCCTTCTCATTGAGAGAAAATGGATGAATCATGTCATCGGGAGCAGCGAAAATGATCACGTCTTCAGAAGGATGAGTCAATTTGACTTCTTTGGCTGCACAATCGACATAAGCCTTGTTCATCCCAAGAAAATACATGCCAAGAATTATATCAATATCAAAATTGCCGAGAACAATTGGAGATTCTTGAATAGAATAGTTGCCCAACTTGACAAAGACATCTGGAACCATGAAGCGAGAACTCATTTGTAACCCAGGTGAAACCACAGTTAATAATCTAGGCAATTCTTGACAACACAATTCATGCTTTCAAACAAATGGCCTAGAAATGAATGAATGTGATGCACCTGTATCGAACAAGACTTTTGCATGAATTGAGTTAACTAAGAGGTTACCCATGATCACTTCTCAGGACTCTTCTGCTTGAGTTAAATTCGCATTGTTCACCCTTACATACTTGGGATTATGCTTCACCATAGCATTTCTTGGGGGCTTGATTGGACGAGGATGCGGAAGACGCTGCTGGTTGGTACACTTGTTGGAGCAGTGACCCTTCTGACCACACTTGTGACAAGTCACCTCTCAGAGTGAGTGGAAGTGAGATGGAGGGGCTCCTGACTTAGGCTCCCGAGGCTTCTGCTAGAATCCTAGGTTGGGTGGATGGGAAGATCCACGAGCACCGTTGTGCTTTTGCTGCTGAGGAGGACGAGATGGAGGAGGAGCAGAAAACCAATACTTCTGCTGCTTAGGCTCAATCTCAGATCAGGATGATGACGGATGAGAGTCTTTGAACCGCTTACTTGAATTCTCGACCTCGAGGAGAGATAATTCAGCCTTAGGAGCCAAGTTATAGAACTGATCAAACTCAGGGGCTCGTGCAGGGCAAGAGGAAGGTAAAGATCTTCCTTGAGACCACCTCTGAACTGATAAATCTTGCACTTCTCAACAGGAACATCCTGCTTAGCATAGGGGAAAAGGTTCTGGAAGTCGATGTTATACTAACAAATAGACGAGCTTCCTTGCTTGAGCTTCCTGAACATGTCACGCATGCCCTCAACAAAGCTTGAAGGAATATGATGACCTCTGAAGTGACGACAAAAGTCATCCCAACTGATCAAAGGGCTACCTATGGAATCATTGATCTTCTGCCATCACTCTGCTGACTGGCCTTTCAGCTAGAAAGTAGCAAACTTGACATTGTCCTCGGGCGTGAAATTGTTGCACTCAGTATGCTTGTTCATGCCATGGAGCCAATCATCCACATCAAAAGTCTTATCAAAACTGGTGAAGGACTTGGGTTGATTTGCAAGAACTGATTGAGAGAAGCCAAACTGAGTATTCCCTTGCTGACCTAGTTTCCTTTCTTGCATCATCTAAAGAACCATCTGAGTATTTGCATTGGTCGCAGCGATCAAAGCTTGCCTTGCCTCCTGAGGAGGAGGATGGGGTGGTGGAAGGTCTGAATGCTCCCCATCACGACCGGGATTCTGGTGAGTTGCTGGAGCCATCCTGGAGATGGACATGAATATTAGATCACAGATGAAAAGATCAAGCTAATAAGCTGAATCAAAGTCTTGAAATATTGCAATATGTTGTCTTAGCAATTTGCATTCAAACTAGAATTAGTAAGATCTCTTCCACATATTAGTGACGGCATCATTAAATTCGGAAGCCAGTTGCAATTGACAAGTTTTGAGCCAAGAATTGCTCGGAACAATTGTATATCCCTACATACATCCGCATCCGGTAAAAGAATTTCTCTAGGTGACTACTTGAATTCCCACGTGAGAATTTCCGAAATCTTTCCCATCTTATGCTATCAGGTTGCGGGTCTAGGAACCTACTCAATGTAATCAGCTGCATGACCTTTCCCGGACTGTCAACACATATTCGAGAAGTTACACAAACTCATCTACCTCAGACCTTCGAAAAACGACGATACTATACCTCGTAGATCATCCGGGCTATCTCCACGAGTACTTGGGAAAATTCACGTCACTATTTTCCACCAAGCAAAGTATTGAAGTGTCTCGATGTCCGCATCCTGAGATACTAAGGAAGTTGAACGATAGCGATGTGTCTAAAACCCCTTGGAGCTCTACTCCTCGAAAACAGGAGGCACCAAGTACAAAACTCTGTCACATCGGCATAATATAGATTCCAAAATACCCACGTGATCCTAAAACAATTTGAGCGAGAAGATGGGTAGAATTATAATTCCTAAGTCATAATGTCTCACTAGAACAGGGAACATGAGTAAGAAGAATCCTCTTCTCTGATCTAACTAGACTCAAAATAGTTTTTACTAGACTCGACTTGGCCAAGTTCGATCGAGCAAAGGCTCCTATGGTCGTATGGCTGTGATAACCAACTTGTAACATCCAAGATGCAGCTCTCCCCTTATTTGGGGGCGAGGCCTTAATATGGGTAGAGATGCATCTCGGTGTTTCACAAGTATAGAAATCAGTACAGATACATTTAAAGACGCGATGAGTATATGAGTTGTCTTACATGCACCACATGCTAAATTACAAGTCATACAACATTTATTCAAACATCTAGAAGACACAGTCTGACTACGGATGAAATCAAAAGATAAAAGCTATGAAGTCTATCATGCTATCCCACGAGATGACCAGGGCCCTTCTACTCGTTCGGGTAAGTAACGTACATGCGTAGACTCTCCTCATCATACTCCCACTGGAGTTGTGGAGCATCATCTGTGTCAAGATCTGTGGTCCCTGAACCAATGATGTTGTAGTAATTTGTGAGCCAAAGGGACTCAACAATCTCGTGACGAGGATATCGGGATTAATTAAGTTATTTGGGTAAGGCATGGTTAAGTGATGAGGTTGCAGCAACGGTAAGCATTATTTGGTGGCTAACTTATGATTCAAGATTGAGATGAGAATGTAGGATCAAAAGTATGTCTAGAGGGGGGTGATTAGACTACTTGACAAGATAAAAACTTAGCCTTTTCCCAATTTTATTTGTGGGCCATTTTTAGCAATTATGACCAGTCGAGTTCACCCTACACAAGCACACCTAAGAGTATAGCAGCGGAAAGTAAGACATGCAAATGTAATGTAGAGGGTAAGGTAGGAAGATCAAACGCAAAGGCTGACACAACGACTTTTGGCATAGTTCTGATAGGTGCTGCTATCGTACTTCCATGTTACTAGAGACTTGAACCCACGGAAGGTAATAGCTACAAGAGTACACGGAGGGATCCACCCACAAGGGGTCCATGAAGAAGTGACCTCGTCTATTCCACCACGGCTTCAGTCCACACAGGACTAGCCTCACTCACGGTAGATCTTCACAAATAGGCGATATCCTTGCCCTTGCAACTTCTTGGTTCAACTCTCCAACACGAAGTAGGAGGCTCCCAAGCGACACCTAACCAATCTAGGAGGCACCGCCCTCCAAAATGTAATAGATGCATTAGAATGATGACCTCCTTGCTCTTGTGCTTCAAAACATAGTCTCCTCAACACTCAATCACTCTCTCCCAGATTTTGCATGGGTAGGAGAGATTGATCTTGTGGAAAGCAACTTGGGGAGGCTAGAAATCAAGGTTCAAATGGTTGGATTGGAATCTCTTGATCTCAACACATGAGTAGGTGGCTCCCTCTCAGAAAAATGGATCTGGCAAGTGTAAGCGTGTTCTGAGTGCTTCCTCTACAAATGAAGGAAGGTGTTTGGGGTATATATATAGGCATCTCCAAAAATCCAACCTTTACAACATCATTGCCCAACTCGGTGACACCGAAATGAATCTCGGTGGTACCGAGTTGCACTAAATGTGGCAACTTTTGAATTCTCGGTGAGACCGATATATGAATCTCAGTGGTACCAATACGATGACCTAGACCAGTTTCCAAATATCGGTGAGACTGATTTCAAACTCAGAAATTATGATTCTTGAAATCTTCTCAACAGAAAGTTGGTCACTTTATCTCACTAGCATCGATGTGAAAGTTGGTGGTACCAATATAGTAGGGTTTGGCATAGGATCTGTCAAGTGGGAAATCAGTAGGGCCGAGTGGAAATAGTTGGTGGCACCGATTTTGTTGATGTGGCTTTGGTTCGAGATATTTTGTGGGAGAATGGCTGAGTATTTTTGGTGGCGACCTATAAGCACTTGTGAAACCAATTCATTATAATACCTCACCCCCTTTTAATAGTATTGAATTTCCTATGGACTCAAAGTGATTTCTCACAAATGTAAAATGTATAGTTTTCTTGCTTGAAGCTTGAGCCAATCCTATTCCTCCCCTTGCATCAAGGGGCTTCTCCTCACAATCATATAGCCAAGGCATCTTTGAACTTCTCTGAAATATACTTCAATAAGATCATTAGTCCAATGATGCATATGTTGTGATCAATTATCAAAACAACCTTAGGGGGCGACTGTGATTTCAATCCCCCCTTTTTGGTAATTCATGACAACATATGGATTAGAGCTTCAACAAAAGATAAAATCAATGAATAGCTTTGATGCTTTTCTAAGTATGTGAAAAGCAAGAGCTCCCCCTAAATTTGTTCATTATTTTAAATTTGCGTTTGAATACAGATGCACAATCGATTAGGATTATGGGTCACTCTTCCATGTCACATACAACTTGGTGGTGCACATAGATGATGTGAATGAATAGTAAAACACATAACACCAAACAAGCAAGTGAATGATCATCATGTAGATAGCTCAAAGGTAATAACATGGTAGGATCAAACAATTAAAGCATATGGTCAAACACTCCTCCTAAACAGATAAAGTCATCCAAAAGACCAAAAGTTTTGAAATCCAAATGAGAGCACATAAAATGCAAAGCTCTCCCTCTCAAAGCCCTATTTGATCTATACACTTCTCCTGCTTTGGCAACAAGTTACCAAAAATTTCAAATGTCTAGAACTAATTGTCTCTGTTGGCTCGATCTCCTCTCGTTGCTGATGATGGAGTGAAAAGAAGAGCGACGGCGAAGGCTTCTTCAGATGTCCTTGGAGCTAGAGGGGTAGACATTAGAGGTGCAGGAGCAGGACCTGAAGCTTGAGCTAATGAAGATGGTGTTGCTTCCAGAACTGGCACATCTGCTGACCTAGTCTGGGTCTTAGACTGAGTAGTAGTAGGAAGAGGTAACTCTTCAACATCATTGCTGGAGCGGGGAATATTCAAAGAATCAACTTCATGCTCGAGCTTCTCAATGGTGATCGTAAACTCCGATACCTTAATATCCATGTCATGGAAGTTTGTCTCCATGATACTCTCAAGGCTCTTCTAGTTCAGCAAGATCTCAGAAATTTTCTTATCCATCCCTTGGATGGTGCTGACCATGAATGACATCTTCTCATCTCTGGTTCTAAGCTTTGGGTTTGCAGCTGAAGCATTCTTAGCAGCCTTTGCCTCTGCTGCCTCTCGAGCAGTAGGTGAGATGGGATGGCTTGAGTCCATCACAACATCATTGTCTTCAAACTCTCGCTGAAGTGGCAGGTGGGGACGATCAAGAAGATATGCATGCCTAAATTTTTTGGCATTGATGAGCATCTGAATATATGGAGCATATCCATGGGATCTCTTCTAATATGTAGCAGTCCTCCTGACAGTCTCAACTATCAAGTCCATCACTCTGAACCGGGTGTGGGTGTCTAAATGATGCAACATATTCATGGAATAACCTCTAATCATCTTATTATCTCTTGACCTGGGCATCAGGGTGTATCTCATAATGGTGTTCGTAGTAGGTATCCCTGGTTGCGAGAAATAGACAGAGCCAAACTTTTGCATCTGCACATACTTATGGGGCACTAGCTTGTACATGTTGGCCATGTTGTTGTGATTCATCTTGGATTTTGAATACACATCCAAATCTCCTTCTAGTGCCTTTGGAGCACGAATGATAGTGGCCCACTCATCAATTGTAGACTCATACCGGTGACCTTCAGTCATCCATACAATTCTTCCATGAGTATAGAAATGAGCGATGGAATAGAATTGCATGCTCATCTCATCATTACACGCAGTCATCTCTGTGCCAACGAAATCTTTAATATTAACCATCCTGAAGTTTTCTCTCACATGGGAAAAATAATGTTCATTGGCCTTGATGTATTGCCAATCGACATATCTCATGTCGCTCACTGTTGGACTCTTATCAAGAAACACAATCTCATAGAAATCTTGTTGCTCCTTTGTGTGTAAACGTGGATCAACATCAGTTCTCCTTCTCATAGCATATGGATCAACTGATCTCCACTTACTCAGTCCTTGATCTCTCCTTTTCTTCATGTCCTCGGCAGTTGGGTGAGCATCATTGTGCAATAGCAAATGAGCTCTCAACTTCATAAGCAGAGGGGCATCCCCTTCTTCCTCTGAAGCAAATTCTTTGCATGCAGAGGCTTTGTTCTTCGTAGCTGCAGGAATATCCTTTGCAGTCCTCTTGGGAGCTATAGACTTCTTAGCCTTTGGGGTTGAAGGCTTGCTGGAAGTCTTCTTAGGCATAGCATTAGCCATCAAATTTTAATTCTTTGGAGGAGGAACCTCAACTGGAATTTCTTCCTCCTCCTCATCAGCAGCTTCTGCTGGATCTTCGTACATAAAGGTTTTCCTACCAACAGCATGAACAATTCTCTTCCTGGCTCTCTTTTGACCTGGCTTCTTTGCAAGCCTAGCTTCTGGAGCTTTTATATCAGCAGGTCAGGCATAATCCTTCCTCACAGTCTTCCTGACTCTCATCTTCTCCTTTTGGGGAACAGATTCCTCACGGATAAATTCAACATCTCCTTCATCTGAGTTGATCTTCCTCGTGGACCTCGTAGCTACCTTGGGAAGTGTAACATCCCAAAATTATAAATTTTGGAATGTTAATATAATTATTAGATTGATTGTTTGTTTGTTTGCTGAGTGACTGAAACTTGTGTGAAATTTGCAACTTTTCGAAATTTTTGAATGAGAGGGAATAAAATGACTTTCCCCTTCCCCGGTGAATTCAAATTCAAGCTTTTAAAAGCAAAGAGAGAAGATGACATGACTTCTTCAACTATAAAGAATTTGAACGGAGATATTTGCATTAAATTCTTTTGCATTTCCATTCGTTTTCTTCGTGCAAGAAATGCCGGGAAATACATTCCAAAGAGCGGAGGAACATGACCCTCAAATACCCGGGCATTTTGAATGTTATTTGCACCCTCAAACTTAGAGGATCATTTGAAAATTATTTGCAAAAAGAAATAATGCTTTTAGGGATTTTTGGAAAAACATTTTTTCTGAAGTTTTTATTTTTGCCGTGGAAAAATGCCCATCATTTATATTTTATTTTTCTGATAATTTTAGTATATAAAAACTCCTTATTCCGAATTGATTTGATTTCCTTTTTATCGTTTTAGTTTCCTAGTTTTGAAAATAGGAAAGAAATCGTTTCTATTAGGAAATACTTGCTGGCCCATTAAGACACATTCCTATTTCAGCCCAAGAAGATCATCTTCTTCCTCCTCTCTCCCTCACGTCACAGAAAACCTTCCATCCATGGAGAGAAGAATCCCCACCTCCGGGATTCGCGACGCACATACCTTCCCGGCGCCTCCCGGCGCCTCTATAAGAAGCCCCTACCTCTCCTCGTTCCATTCCCCTCAAGAAACGCCCCGTTCCCATGCTCGTAGCCACGACGCCACCATCCTCATCTTCCTGTCAAGAACGGAGTACAGTAGGTCTCGTGGCGCTTCCCCATCACCCCTGCCGAGCCTCTCCAGCGCCCCACCCCCTGCCGTGCTACTCCTCCGCCGATTCCCCACCCCGCCGGCGACCTCCCCACCTCGCCGGAGCAGCTACCTCGCCCGAGTTCTTCCTCTCTGTCACCCATGGTGAGATTCACGAAATCCCGTATTGCAGTTTTTTCAGAAAATTGCAATCTTAGAAAATTCATATCTATTAGTCCATAACTCCGAATTAGGTGATTCTTTTTGCGTTGGATCACAAATTTTATGTAGTTTCTGTAGATATATAATATGTCTATGTTTGGATTTATAAAAATTGAGTTAGATCAGATTTGAATTAAAGCTTGTTTTGCTTATTCCGGGAGTTTAAAAATAGCTTTTAATTTGATTCTTTTTGCTGCTGCTTCCTGTTGATCATATCTTTCAGTAGTTTCAGTTTCAGTTTTTTTTAAATATTTTTACTTGGGGTTTTTACCAAAACAGATTCTGTTTTAGTTCTTTTAGGATTATGGCTATTTCTTTTTCTATAATTGTTTTTAAATTAATTTCTTTTATATTTCAGAAAGTTTATGTTTAGTTTCTGTTAGTTAAACAGTAGGTTCTCAACAAGTTTTTATTTTTATTTTATTTGTTATCATGAAATCAATTCTAGTTCTCTAATAACTTGAATTGATTTCTCTACTGTTTCAACTCCCATTTGAAAATACTTCCAAAATAGTTTTATGTAAAATACTTTATTTTATCTTGGTTAAATTTATATCTTAGTTCTCTGTTATTTAATGTTTTATTTTCAGTTAGAACAAAAAAACTATTTAGTGTTTGATGTAGTAGAAGACTCCTAGTTTTAGTTGAAGTTTCTTTCGGATTCTTATTCGCTCTCTCTTTTGTTTTGATTGCTAGAATGATTGCTAGTATGAGTGCTTATGTGAATGATATGTTTGTTATATAGATTTAATCGGAGAGTGACGAATAGTCTATCAAGTTATTTTCTCGAAAAATTCTTCTTCGTCAACATCACGGGAAAGTCACTTTGATCATGTTATTTTACCTATGTTTTCGATGCATAGTAGATCACCTTCTTTGCCCAATTTGCATGCTGCCTAGGTACTTGGAAACTTTGGTGTAAGAATAGTATCATGTGGTAGGAACACAACACCCCGACACTTGGCCCCGGGACGACAATTTCTTAATGCTATGCTTGAGTAGACGGGTTATCGGTTGAGTGTATACCACGAGTGATGCGAGGTTGATATAATAATCAAGACCGGACTAAGACAAGATTTTCAAGACGTCGGACGCAATGCAACACTGGGTGAAGGACGGTTGATCGGCTCCCTGGAAAACCCAGTGGATGCCCGGGATGCTGGAGAGGCCATGTCATCCTACGGAAAGCTTCACCCAGGCTCAAAGAGACGGACGGATATTTTCAAGACCCAAGGCTTACCTGCACAGCCACAAGTCATTATGGGCTCTGGCTTGGTTGGACAACGCGGCGACTCTGGACAGGCGGTGCTAGCAGATGTAGACGAATGGTAGGAATGGATGGGCACCGACAGGGATTCAGAGGGACCCGTTGAAAGACCATGTTTTGATCATCCGGTCTTCAAACACCCTGAAGTGCGAGGACAAACCCGGAGGCGATCAAATCTTGTGGGGAACGTGTGCAAAACTCTACAGAGTACTCAAACCTAATCGATTAGCCGTGTCCACGGTCATGGACGACTTGAGCCAAAGGAACTGAAGTTATCTGGATTTCTCAACACCATTAAATATATTTGATGTGGGAATTATTGACAACTCGGGTACGAGAACCAGTTGGCGGAACAATCTCGTTAACAACAAACCTTGTAGTAACATTTTGCTTTCAACCCCTCTTATTGTAGGATAAAACTGGCTTTATGCAAAACTTAGCTCCACCGACCAAATATGCATGTAGAGATAGTTGATTACATTTTACCCCTCTCTTATGTGACTTGCCGGCATATTCAATATGCTGACCTACACGGCTGCAACGTCTTATGTTGCAGATCTTTTTCTTCGACGAGTAAGAGTACGATTCAGGGTTACGGTCTACACTCAACTTGCCGTTGGTGTTTATTGGGACTCCACTCCCTTGACCGCTTCCGCTGAGATATTTAAGGTATATATCAGTTTTACGCTATTTACATGTGATTGCACTTTGATATATACATTGATGTACTATGTGTGCCAGCATACTGATCCAAGGATGGCACAGATACACAGAGGCTTGACTCGTCTTGAGTCGGGTCGCTACAGGAAGGCATGGGAGCTAGGAGTACCTGGTTAGATGGTGTCCTCTCAGGACTAGTGCCTGAGTCCATCTCAGCACTGGGATCACTGAAGTTGTTTTAACTATCCTCTAATCCTGACATACCGACTGTCGGATTTCGGGTTCCGCAAAACCCTAAGGATTTGAACTCGGGGGCACGCACGGAGGCCACTCAACAGATACGACTTACCAGACTCGTCACTCGATGTGTAAGGCTAAGATCTCACGCGATGGTGAGGGATGCTAGAGACGCGGTAGTTTACCCAAGTTCAGGCCGCTGCGAAGCATAAAACCATACTCCTGCTTTTGGTGGATTACCTCTCGCGGAGGTGGTGGATGAACTAGTACAATGCTCTCGGGCCACCGGAGGCCAAGTCGCTACGTGTCTTGTTCTGCTATTCCAATGAACTCCCCCTCTCAAGTATCCTACACTCTCCATTTATAGCGGAGGCCCGGGTCCTCTTCCCTCATAGCTTCGGCGGGAACATGCTCCTCTGCCCAAAGGTGGTCTTCGCCTGCATAGTAACTGTCCGCGCTTTAGAGGCGGGCCCGAGGATGACGTTTGCCCTACTAGCGGGCGGCGGCGACTTCGTTGCACCAGAAGGGGAACCTTCGGAAGATGCCATTGGAACCCCTGTATGCTCGTGCCACCTTTGCGCCAAAGGGGAAACTGCCCCGCTCCGCCATTTGATGCTTGCATGTCCTTTCCTGGCGTCATCCTTAACACCTGAGGCTGGGCCTTGCCTCAAAATGTTCGCCGCCCCGGAGGGGTCCTGAGGAGACCTCCTGCGGGTCTTGATGGCGTTCCTCCTCGTGAGGCCTGGCCCCTCACAAGGGCCTTGTCGAGCCTGCCGATGCTTGGTCGATGGAGTTGGCCAGCCATGGGCCACAGACAGGCGAGTCTGGGTACCCCCGTTCCCAGAACGCCGAAACTGACAAACATCCACAAGCACACGAGCAAACAAGCAAACCGTGTGAAGAGATATAGAAGAGCTGGAAGGGATGAGCATCACAAAAATCAGAAGTTTCAAAAAATTTGAATTCTGAACAATTAGGTTTAATATCCAGCAAAAGGGGATTTCAGTTCCATAGAGTAAAAAAATTTGGAGCCGCCAAGACTGACATTCTCATTAACAAAAACTTGGCACTGAGATCGAATTTTGCGGACTACTAACCCTAAAATTTCAATTGTTCTCTCATCAAAGGGAACTTTCTTCTGGATAGAAATCATCAAGACCTATTTGTGTAAGAATCAGCATTAGGAGTGCAAAGAGGGGTTAGATTCATACCCAAACTACGGTGAATCCTCTACGGCTATGACAGTGGTGGAGATTCCCGTCGGCGGTGAAGACTCTAGTGGTGAGGGCGCATAGAAGAGTCAATGCGAAGTCCATGGGAGTAGGGTGTTGGAGCGAGGAGGTGCGGGAGGCTATGTTTGAAGATTTGTTCAACTATCAGGTATGTGCTATATATATATATACTAGCTGTCGGTGATACCGAGATGGTGTTTTCGGTGCCACGGAGTTCCTAAACTATCAGTTGACAAAGAAACTCAGTGAGGCCGAAAATAACAACTCGGTGGTACCGAGAAAGGTAAACCTGATCAACCCTAGGCTTCGGTGGGACCGAGATTTTGAGGTTGATCACATCGAGATGCACTTTGGGAGGTTTTGGAATTCAGCCCTTGTCGAGACGGATCTACAATTTCTCCTCAGACTGAGTTTACCTAAAGTGCATGCTCAAATTTTGTGATCTAGTATGAATAGAATTTGAGACGAGAAAGCATAGATAGCTAGAGAAAGGTACTTAGGAACAAAGTTGTCAAAATCGTGATTCTGAATCAGATCGGAGCTCTGTTTCTAGGATCGTGAATCGTAGAATCTTAACTACCAGGATCGTAGAAAGTTCGATTCTATGAGCAAAATCGTAGAATCGGAGGGGCTAGTTTGGATGGTAAGATCGTAAGATTTTAAGACTTTAGTCACGATTCTGACAACTTTTCTTAGGAATTCTTTTATATCCAATAGGCCTAAAGAAATAGAAAGCTACATAACAACAATTTTATACCCTCGAATGAGCAAAACGTGCATTGCGGCTGACTAGACAAAACAAGAACCTCAGAAGTCGCCTATGGAACGAGGCACTTTTGTACTCCGATGTCACACCCTCTGTTTGACTCTCCTAACTAAATTAACTTATTTCAAAAATTAGGACCAATTAAATTCTTTTATGACTGATTGTGATGCTTGATGAGATTGTTGCTTGCTTGTTTGCTTAAGTTTAATCCCTATGTGTCTACTGCTCTCTAGGCTCACCTCCTTGACCCAAAATCCATGCCTAATGATCATGCCATGTGTAGGGGACCAGAAACTATTTTACCAAATATTATTTTCACAAAAAAGCATTTCCTTGATTTAAGCTTTCAAAACCCGTGAGTTGGGATTTGTACTACAAGTCCTCAAATTAGGGAAGTTATTTTGCACCAAATATATTTTTTAAATCCCATTATCAAAATTACTCCCCAAAACCACAATATTTATATTATAGAAGTTATTTTACTATTTTATTTAAATACCTTTCTTTGAGGCCACAAATGGTCCCTTATGAAGGAAAGTTATTTTTATTGCTTTCAAAATATTTGAGAAAATTTAGGGAAACTGAGTGGACATATATATTCCATATATAAGAGTTTCAACACATGATCATGTTCAAAATAATAGGCAAAACCGTTCAAAACCCTTCCTCCCTATTTCAAGCTTTTGAAATATTTCTGTAAGAAATATTCTCAATAAATTCCAGTAAAATTCTAGCATGTCACACATGTCATATGTGCTGCTCTTGCCAAGTTTCATCTCAATCCAAGTTGATTTGGTTCAGCATAATATTCCAAAACCCTATTTGTTGAGATCCAAATTTGAGGAACTCTACATTGTCAAGTGTCTCCAATTGTGCTCAAATTTGGTGGACATGTTCCGATACTCTAATAATGCATCCACACCAGGTGGTGCATTAGGGAGAATAGAAGAACTTGTCCCAAACCCGTCAAAACCTTCTCTGTTGATTTCTAGCTTCGCGAAACTTCACATTATATAGTTTCTCCATTTGGTCCCAAACTTTTTGGGCATGCCTTAATCTAAAATAATGGTACTAAACCAAGTTGTGGATTTGTGGGAATTATTTTGCATGGTTTTATATGTAGAAAGGCTTTTCTGCCCATTTCATGGGTTTTCAAGTCTACATTGGAAACTTTCTCCACCAAATCCCAAATTTGGTGTCCAAGCCTATTTTCACCTATTATGTGATCGTGTTAAGTTTCATAGCAAATGGATTCCATTTGCTAGCCTTAACATCCATCAAACACCTTCTGTCTATTTACAAAAGTTGCTGCTTTGGCCCCTTCCACTATTTCCCTTGAGCTTAAATTATTACTACAACTTTACCTACTCCCCTTTTACCTCCAGTAACCTTACCATGGCGTCTGGAAAATTATTGGAGGGTGACTCCATGTATCTACCTCTCATTTTTACCTTGGCAGCACTACTTTACCCCTCTTTCTATGCTTATGCTTAAGAAAATGCCTCCACCTCTTTCTAGAGAGTCTCTAGCATGCTAATGCATCATTTCAAACCAATATATGCATGCTCATGTGAGAAATATGAGCAGCCCATCAGAAACTTGATTTCTGGCAGAAATGTAACCTTGAACTACAACTGCTAGCTAGTCTCATTCCCGTGAGCTGAAATTTTGCAGTCTTGTAGTGCTTCCATAAACAAGACTTCTAGACAAGATCTCATCTCAATTTCCTCTCAGTGCAAACACTTTTTGCTAGCACCAAACTTAAGCAGAGCTGAAACCGTGCCTAATCTGCTCCATTCAAGTTCAAACTCCACCATTGCTCTCTCCCACTCATGCCTTGCATGCTTTACACCTTGGTCTAGCCAAGGCGTGGCCATGGACAGTTAGTGGGGTGGTGAGCACCTCTCTCGCCTGCAAAACTGGCGCTCTGCGCCTTATTCTTATCCTTCAGCCTGTGTGCCGCAGCTGTAGGGAGCCCCAGCGCACCATGGATTCCCCCTTGACCATCCACGCACCTCCCCGACGCCAGGATGTAGCCAAGGGAGCCAGGCACGGCAATCTCCCCATGCCCAAGAGCACCCGAGGCTCATATGAGCTTCCCTCGGTTTCCCTCCACTACGTGATCTCTCCCTCGAGCCACTCCTGCTCTGGCTAGCTCCCTCTATCCTCTTTGTACCTCCTAGACCTCCCCAAACCTCTATCTAGTGCTCTCTCCTCCTCCAATGGCCGCCCTTGCCATGATCGGCTTTGCTCGAGTTCGAGGGCCCCCAGGCCCCTTCTCTCCTTTGGGACTGGCCAGGGCCTCCCTAGAATGGCTCTCGCCTCTAACCCACGTTGTTTTCTCCTTCCAAGTAGCAGGTGCACGTCCTCCCTGGCCGCCAGCATCCGCTCCTCCGCGACCGAGATCTCGTGTGCCTCGGAACTCCCCGGCGGGATGAGATCAACCACGCGGGTGTGCCTCCTCGCCTAGCATGCGCCGGTGGCCAGAGCGACGTCAGGGACGGTCGGAGCCGCTGAGGCATGCGCAGGGTGCTGCTCTGCCCCACCCCCTGTCTCGCCCGTCGAGTGGGTGGTTAGGGACGGTACTGATAGGCGGGACCGGCCGATGAGGCCCATGCACGGTAAGTTGAGATGGAGCCTCCCGTGCCGCCTCCCCCGCGCCGCAGACGTAATCCGCGTAATATGCCTCCGACGTGGCCCTCACGCGCACAACCATGCGCTTGGGCCGGCCCAACTGCTATGTGACGCCTAGAGCGCCACATAATCTCCGGTATAGCCCTTTCTGCTTTTTGTTTTTTTGGGGAACTTCTAAAATCCACAATAAATACATTTTATTCCAATTTTCATGACTCAAATTTCTATAGGTTCCTGAATTCCTATACTATCCAGATATGTGCAATGCACATTGTTTTTCAAAGGAGTTTTCTCTGGGGTTAATATTCAAATACAATTTTGAATACTTTAAACACCACCTTGCAAAAATCCTAGAGGATTCAAATCAACTCTAAATGAAGTTATTCCAATTTCCAGAGGCTTATACAATCTTGATCTAATTTTATAGCCTTAGCCAACATTTTTCTCTACCTTATTTCTGTTGAGTCAATAAATAAGACCTATTCCTAATTATCACATATTGTAAAACCCCTAGAATATTTATATCACCTCCAAATCCAGTGAAACCACTTCCTAAGTGTTTTTAAATTCATGCTGTGTTAAATGAGTGCCTCCACTCTTTTTTAGCAGAATGTTTTCTGTAGACTTCTTAAAGGATCACCTATTCATCCTTTCCTCCATTCAAAAATATTTGATGATCCAAATCTCCTAGAACAAGCTTCAGGTATTTTTCTTATGAACATAGAGGTCCAAGAAAAATTAAATTCCTATTTTTAGAGTACTTTTGTTTCTTCTTGTTGTGTGGCTTACTATGGTTGTTTCTGACGATAGTTGACGGAATAGATGGAGTACTCGGAGTTGGACCGGAAGACCACGAAGACCCCGGCGACCTATTAGAGCAAGAGAAGCAGCCTTTGACCATGTCTGAGAAAATGTGTATGCATGACATGTTGACTATTTTATTCCGATGCATACAGTCAAGATTAATCGGTAGACCCCGGCATGGTGTTACCGATGGCTCCTCCGGAGCACTTGCATTGAGCATGACCTTACCATCTATGAGGGTCACGCTGATAAAATGTTGACAAGTAGACAGTAGTGCTACGCATAGGATGAGCATATGCTTGGTGATGGTAAAAGAAAGGTAATTACAAAGGTTTTACGAAAACCCCGTCGAGTGCCACTAATGCCCAAGGGTGATGGTGTTGAGCTGGATGACCCCTTGAGAAAGAAGTGGTGTACCAGAAATGTTTTGTGTGAGTGGTTTCGGAAATGGGATTAGATTTAAGATTTGTCCACCGTCCCAACCTTACATGTGCGACCACGATACCCCTTTATCGGACGGGGTTGTGTTGATTACTCTCGTCGTGCTAGCAAGGAGACCGTATTACTAATGGCGGGAGTGATATGTTCACTCTCGTGATGGGGTCGTGCCAGGTAGGACGACTATGCTGTTTTTACGTGTTCCAGGCACACCGTTTGTCCCTGTGTGGATGATACGGTCTAGAGTTGGTGCTCGTAAGACGTACATCATGTGGGATGGGTACCAATCGAGTGGACTCTTTGTCTAGCGTCGCCAGGGGAAAGGTATTGATCGGGTACTTACCTCGGGTATGTTATATACCGCGAGACATGGATGACACTAGAGTTCCCGGATCTCGTGGGTACAGCGTACAACCTTTGCGGAGTGTAAAACTATTCGAATAGTCGTGTCCACGGTCAAGGACAGCTGGGAGGTGCTTCTTAAACTACGTCTAGAGTTTTCCGCATAAGCCAAGTGTGCGTGTGTATAAAGGTGTTAAATGAGAAAGTGATTACTCGGTCAAGTTTGGTGACTTGACATGGAGGATTAACATGAAGTGTTCAGTCCTCAGGATATTTATGTTGATATTTGTAACCTATTCTTAGGGTTACTATTTACTTGTTGATGCATGACTATCTAAATTCATGACCATGTGTATACACTTATAAAACCTGCTTTCCGCAAAGGCTGCATTATACTTCATATAATATTCAATTACATTAGCCACATCATTGGTTGTTTGCGAGTACATTCAAAGTACTCATTGGCTTGCCACTGGTTATTTCATTGACGAGGTAAGAGAGTATAGAGGATGGTGAAGAATACCTTGGTGACGTTCCTGCGAGCTAGGACGCTTCCTAGTCAGAATGCATGTAGGTTAAGGCTGATGGAATGGGTTCACGCTTTCGATCAGTAATTCCGCTACTGGTCAAGTTTGGTGTGTCGGCCTTCAAGGCCCTATATATGTAAGACTTGACCGCAATGGTCATTATTTGTATCAAACGGTATGTATGGATGTAAGACTCTTTTTATTCGCTTTTTGTGTGTTTAGTGAGCATTGATCTCTGGGCCCACTGAGCACGTTCATTCCGCAATCTTGACTTGTAAGTCTGGGTCCCCACAGAGCTGGTATCAGAGCCATCCTGACTGTAGGAAGCCCTTACTTAGCACAGACGTTAGTTAGGACAAACTGTTTTCCAGACCTTTCAAAAGTACTTGCAAAACATGTATCTTTCTCACCTCTCCTAAAATTTCAAAGGAAGCAAGGTTTTTGCCTTAACACTTCCACTCTTATTCTCTTAACACTCCTCGTGTGTTTGTTCAAAACTTGCAAATGGTCGCTAGCACCCTTATGCCTGAACACGGGATTACTATAATCCTCATGGGTAACTACGAAGGAAGCAACCCTTCCAAGCGACCACCCACGTACTTGGAGGACAAGTTAGGCAGCGCTATGACCAGACGACACTAACAGAAGTACCTCCATGAGGAACAAGGACATCGGGGCCCAGAATATGGCGACAACATTGACACTGTTCTAGAGGGATGCCACCTTCACCTACGATAAAGAGGACGTAATATGTGCAAGACCATGATCTGCATCGCTAATAGAGTGACCCTGTCAATATCAAGGTTGGCTCGACCACCACCGGTGGATGAGAACCTTGCCATTGGTCCGCCTGACCTTAGTGAGCAGAAAAACAGTTCTCTTCATCCCCCGCTCTAGGTGTCGATATTTTGATCAACATGACTAACGGGTCAAAACTCTATCATGCCTTGCGGATGTCGTTGCATAAAAGTCGTCCACTTGGAACTCTTGAAGCCTTGTAAGACAATAAGACAATGACAAGATTGCAGAGATAACAGGACACCCTGTCAACAACATCCATGAGGAACCACCCTCGTCGACAACTCACAAGGTGAGAAGTCGTCAAGAATTCTTTTCAGCTCGACCTGAGTTGTTTGGGCAAACAACAACGAGAGACATGGCAACACCATGAGAAGGCCGTGAAGACCGAGCGGACTCATCTCCGAAGCACGAAGCAATCATGACTATTGAGTACGATAAACCTTAGGGTAGGATGAGTCGTAAATCCCTTATAAGAAATCGAGTCCATGAAATGGTTCGGATGGGGCCATGTTGTGTGTTGCTTGTTTTTGTTTGTTTGTGCTTTGATAAAAGTCTCGTTTTTTGCCTCAGGTGACGAGTACGTGACTATGTCCCCTCCCTTATCTTGATATTTGTGTTGGCCTTGCCTCACTTGTTTGAATGCACTGCACTAAACCACCCCCTTAGGCACTTCTCTCCGTGCTGCTATCCTCTCTCTCACCTTTCTCCACAACTAGAGACCAGCAAGACAAGATGCACCAAGGATCTAGTTCGACATGCGAATGACACTCAAGACACTGGCTACACCATGCTCAACCAAGCGCGACCTGTAGAAGTTATGCTTCCCTAAATATTGGAAACCCCTCTCTAGACAAACTAACCCTCACAAGCTTCTCAGCTCAAATTTCTGGTCACGTGTCTAATACACGGATTTTCCAGAACTCCCGTTGAGCACCGGTAACCCTTGCTTAGCACTAGGTTCCTTATGGAACAAGCGATCACAGTGAACAAGTATCCATCATTCTTAATGCAAGCACCAGAACCCGGATGCCATAGGAGTGACCTATATCGGATATGTGATTTGTAAACCATGGTTTGTTGTGATGATGATAGGTGTCTCGGGGATACAACTAGACTATCTTGGTGGATCATAAGACCCTAGGATGGTAGGTGAACTTGGTGGAACAAGTTAATATAACCGCATAACCTACATATTCCTGGAGTAAGCTTGGATTTAGTTGGACGATCATGATCATGATCTGAAATTCTTGGTGGTATAATAAATTGACTTTATCAATAGTTGACTTGGTTTGATAATATTACCATGATGACTTGGAGTATAGATGATGAATTAGGTCACATGGTTCGGAGTGGATTGTATTTAGCCAGATGATCTCGACCATGATACCAAGTTTATCGGTGGGTAACAAGTAGAAGTACTTGGAGTTGTCGAATTTAATTATGAATCTATATAAGATTGGCCTTGGAGGATAGTTGGTCATGATAGTAGAAGTTGGTGGATAAACTATGACATAGTCCTTGCAATAATATGTAGATATGAAGACTCTAGATGATCATGTAGAACCCCATCCACATCGGATTGTAGGAGTGATGGGTCCAATGGTGGTCAATAGGAATGATGAACCACTTGATTGTATTTGTAGGAAGGAAACAAGACCTTGTATTGGTATACTACGTGTTTCTTAATATTGGAATGCAGTACCCTGTTCATCGGGTGATCTAGCTGAGCACTTGGATTTGTGGTGTCTTAATTCAAGCATAGAAGCTTGTATGCTCTCCCGAGGATTTTACGTAGGGGTCCATGTGTAACATAGTTATAGTATACCTATGAGATTTAGGTTATGGTCGTCCCTCAGACTCCGAAGTTGACTAGCATGAGTGATGTGGAGATAACTTGTGTGAGTTGGCACTTTTGATGATATAGGGTGATATTGTCTGGAGTAGAGGTTAGACTATTGGCATCTAAGGAATATGCTTAGGGATAAGATGATAGACATTCACTCACATCCGAAGTTCCTTGAATCCCCAAAGCTTCACCGAGCCATAAGATGGTCGGATTATGACTATAGGAAACGATGCTAAGTCATTGTAATATGGCTAGTACTCCACCCTGACCACCACTCATCATGTCTATGACGTACATGGGGATGATGAACTAGGTCATGTTGAACCATAAACCCCTCGTCCAGTGACCGCCCATAGCAAGTTCCCGCTCTCCTCACCTGTCTCATGAGCACTGTGCTCATGTGATGCTTGGGGAACTATGTTATTGTCCTCAGGGATGACATACTTATTCACCCAACAAGAGGAGAAGCACTTTAGTCCTGTTTGGACAAGCCCCAAGAACGCCGGTCGCCATGCCCCTCGAGAGTAAGGTGTTTCTTGAGAAGGTAGGATTCTCGAAGCAACCTCAAAGCAGCAGAATTCTTTCCTACCCAAGACAAGAGAAAGAACCGCCATGGTTGGGAAACCACGACGAATAAGAAGCAGTAGAAGTCAACCACTACTCCTGCGCCGGCTACATCAACGATGTCATGAAGCCTCGACGATTCAAGCCGACGAATCCTTTGGACAGCGAGAGAAATTAGAGAGCCCCTTCTTGGTCCAAATCAAGGACGAGAGTCCTAATTGGATCATGGTAAAAACCTGCTAAATGTGATTCACCCGCCTGCTGAGCACCAAACCTTAGGTACTGGGTGATTGGCCTATACTCTCGGGTAGCCAGCTCATCCAGAACCCCTCATGAACCTTCCCAGATGGTAGAACCCGTTCCGAACACCGAGTCTCCGAGCTTAGACTCATGGGCGAGACCCAACCCATACCCTTTCACGAGAAGCCTTCGAAGATCCACTGCAGCACCCTCGTGGATGAAGACCTCATGCGACCATAGCTCGCCTGCCTTAAGGGAGTTAAGGACTTCCCCGTCCGCAGGGAGCTACGTGAAGACCTTGACCCTTATGTTCTAACACGAGACATCTATATGCCACTAACCGGCATAAGCATCCCAGGACCAGCACCCACACACGCTACTTTTCCACGTATTCCGACCTCGAAGTACACGCGCAAGCCAGGGCCCTGCAGGAGCTTAGTCCACCAAGCCCTTGACCCTCAGTCAAGCCTATCTTATTGCGAGAACCCGCTCAAAGTAGGCAAGGACATGCGAAGCATTTGAAGCTGTATCATCAAGCACCTCAAGGCCCACAATAGCAACATGGGGACGTGAAGACTGCCTCCAACTTAAAATTCTGTATCTCTCCAACGCCTAGCCTAGAAATCTCGAGGACAAGATTTTCTTAAAGGGGTAAGGTATGTCACACCCTGTGTTTGACTCTCCTCACTAAATTAACTTATTTCAAAAATTAGGACCAATTAAATTTTTTATGACTCATTGTGATGCTTGATGTGATTGTTGCTTGCTTGTTTGCTTATGTTTAATCCCAATGTTGCTGCTGCTCTCTAGGATGACCTCCTTGACCCAAAATCCTTGCCTAATGATCATGCCATGTGTATAGGACCAGAAACGATTTTACTAAATATTATTTTCACAAAAAGTCATTTCCTTGATTTAAGCTTTGAAAAACCCGTGAGTTGGGATTTGTACTACAAGTCCTCAAACTAGGGAAGTTATTTTGCACCAAATATAGTATTTAAATCCTATTATCAAAATTACATCCCAAAACCACAATATTATTATTTTATAAGTTATTTTACAATTTTATTTAAATACCTTTCTCTGAGGCCAGAAATGGTCCCTTATGAAGGAAAATTATTTTTATTGCTTTCAAAATATTTAAGAAAATTTAGGGAAACTCAGTGGACATATATATTCCATATATAAGAGTTTCATCACATGGTCATGTTCAAAATAATAGGCAAAACCCTTCAAAACCCTTCCTGTCCATTTCATGCTTTTGGAATATTTTTGTAAGAAATATTCTCAATAAATTCCAGTAAAATTCTAGCATGTCACACATGTAATATGTGATAATCTTGCACAGTTTCATCTCAATACAAGTTGATTTTGTTCAGCATAATATTCCAAAAAACCCTATATGTCTAGATCCAAATTTGAGCAACTTTACATTGCCAAGTGTCTCCAATTGTGCTCAAATTTGGTGGACATGTTATGATACTCTAATAATGCATCCACACCAAGTGGTGCACTAGGGAGAATAGAAGAACTTGTCCCAAACCCCTCAAAACCTTCTGTGTGGATTTCTAGCTTTGGGAAACTTTACATTATAAAGTTTCTCCAATTGATCACAAAGTTTTAGGACATGCCTTAATGCTCAAATAACGCCACTAAACCAAGTCGTGGATTTGTGGGAATTGATTTGCATGATTTTATATGCAGAAAGCCATTTCTGCCCATTTCATGGGTTTTCAAGTCTACATTGGAAACTTTCTCCACCAAATCCCAAATTTGGTGTCCAAGCCTATTTTCACCTAATATGTGATCCCGTTAAGTTTCATAGCAAATGGAGTCCATTTGCTAGCCCTAACATCCATCAAACACCATCTGTCCATTTACAAAAGTTGTTGCTTTTGCCCCTTCCACTAGTTCCCTTGAACTTATATTTTTACGACAACTTTACCTAGTCCCCTATTACCTCCAATAACCTTTCCATGGCATATTGACAATTATTGGAGGGTGACTCCATGTATCCACCTCTCATTTTTACCTTGGCAGCACTATTTTACCCCTCTTGCTATGCTTGTCCTTAAGAAAATGCCCCTAACTCGTTCCGGAGAGTCTCTAGCATGCTAATGCATCATCTCAAACCAATATATGGCATTCTCATGTGAGAAATATGAGCAGCTCATCGGAAACTTGATTTCTCACAGAAATGTAGCCTTTGAACTAAAGTGCTAGCTAGTCTCATTCCACTCAGGTGAAATTTGGCAGTCTTGTAGTCCTTCCATAAACAAGACTGCTAGACAAGGTCTCATCTCAATTTTCTCTCTGTGCAAACACTTCTTGCTAGCACCAAGTTTGTTGTTGCAAACTTAAGCAGAGCCAAAATCCTGCCTAATCTGCTCCATTCAAGTTCAAACTCCACCAGTGCCCTCTCTCATACATGCCTTGCATGCTTGACTCCTTGGTCTGGCCAAGGGGTGGCCATTGACACGTAGTGGGGTGGTGACCACCTCCCTGACATGCAAAACTGGCGCTCTGCGCCATGTTCTTGCCCTGCAGCCCATGTCCCACAGCTACAGGGTGCCCCAGCGCACCAGGGATTCCTCCTTGACTGTCCACGCACCTCCCCGACGCCAGGATGTAGCCAAGGGAGCCAGGCACGCGCGAGCTCCCCATGCCCCAGAGCACCTGAGGCGCATCCGAGCTTCCCTCGGTTTCCGTCCCCTGCTTGAACTCTCCATCGAGGCACACTTGCACTCTCTAGAGCCCTCCTCCCTTTGTGTACCTCCAAGACCTCCCCAAACCTCTACCCCATGCTTTCTCCTCCTCCCATGGCCTCCCTTGCCATGTTCGGCCTCGCTCGAGTTCAAGCGCCCCCAGGCCCCTTCTCTCCTTTGGGAATCGCCAGGGCCTCCCTAGAATGACTCTGGCCTCTCCCCCGCGTCATTTTCTCCTTCGAAGTGGCCGGTGCGCTGTCCTCCTCGGCCGCCAACATCCGCTCCTCCGCGGTCGAGATCTCACGTGCGTCGGAACTCCCCGGCAGGAGCAGATCAACCAGGCGGGTGTGCCTCCTCGCCCCGCACCCACCGGTGGCCGGAGCGACGTTAGGGACGGCCGGAGTCGCCGAGGCATGCGCCGGGTGCTGCTGTGCCCGCCTTCCGTGTCTCACCCGTTGAGCGGGAGGTTAGGGATGGTCCTGACAGGCGGGCCCCGCTTGTCGGTAACCGGTTGACGAGGCCCATGCACGGTAAGTGGAGACAGAGCCTCCCTGGCCGCCTCCCACGCGCAGGAGGTGTAATCCACGTAATACGCCTCCGGTGTGGCCCTCGCGCGCGTAGGCGTGCGGTTGGGCCAACCCAACCGCTATGTGAAGCCTTGAGCACCACATTGCCTCCTTTATAGCCCTTTCTGCCTTTCTATTTTTTAGGGAACTTCTAAAATCCAGAGTAAATTCATTTGTATTCCAATTTTGATGATTTAAATTTCTGCAGGTTCCTTAAATCTTGTACTATCCACATATGTGCAATGCACATTTTTTCAATGGAGTTTTTTGTGGGGTTAATATTCAAATACCAATTTGAATACTTTAAACACCACCTTGCAAAAATCCTAGAGGATTCAAATCAACTCTTAGTGGAGTTATTCCAATTTCTAGAGGCTTATACAATCTTGATCTAATTTTATAGCCTTAGCCAACATTTTCTCTACCTTATTTCTGTTGCATCAAATAAATAACACCTATTCCTAATTATCCCATATTGTAAAACCCCTAGAATATTCATATCAACTGCAAATCCAGTGAAACCACTTCCTAAATGTTTCTAAATTCATGCTCTATTAAATGAGTGCCTCCACTCATTTTTAGTAGAATGTTTTTTGTAGACTTCTTAAAGGATCACCTTTTCCTCCTTTCACCCATTCAAAAATCTCTAAATATCCAAATCTCCTAGAACAAGCTTCAGATATTTTTCTTATGACCAGAGAGGTCCAAGAAAAACAAAATTCCTATTTTTAGAGTATTTTTGTTTCTGCTTGTTGTGTGGCTTACTATGGTTGTTTCGAACGATAATTGATAGAATAGAAGGAGTAAACGGAGTTGGACCGGAAGACCCCGGAGACCTATTAGAGCAAGGCAAGTAGCCCTTTGACCATGTCTAGGAAAATGTTTATGGATTACATGTTGATTATTTTATTCCGATGCTTATAGTCAAGATCAATCGGTGCACCCCGCCATGGTGTTACCGATGCTTCCTCTAGAGCACTTGCATAGAGCATGACCTTACCATCTATGAGGGTCACGCTAATAAAATGTTGATAAGTAGATAGTAGTGCTACGCATCGAATGAGCATATGCATGGTGATGGTAAAACAAAGGAAATTACAAAGGTTTTGTGAAAACCCCGTCGGGTGCTGATACGTCTCCGTCGTATCTACTTTTCCGAACTCTTTTGCCCTTGTTTTGGACTCTAATTTGCATGATTTGAATGGAACTAACCCGGACTAACGCTGTTTTCAGTAGAATTGCCATGGTGTTCTTTTTGTGCAGAAATAAAAGTTCTCGGAATGACCTGAAAATTTACGGAGATTTTTTCTGGAATTAATGAAAATTACATGCGCAAAGATCCACCGGAGGGGGTGAGCCAGTGGGCCACAAGCCCACGGGACGCGGCCACCCCCCTAGCCACGCCGTGAGGGCTTGTGGGGAGGGCTTAGTCATTGCGTTTAGCCCGAAAAAAAATCATGGAGAAGATTCATCGCATTTTACGATACGGAGGCGCCGCCACCTCCTGTTCTTCATCTGGAGGGCAGATCCGGAGTCCGTTCTAGGCTCCGGAGAGGGGAAATCGTCGCCATCATCATCATCAACCTTCCTCCATCGCCCATTCCATGATGCTCTTCACCTTTTGTGATTAATCTCCTCGTAGGCTTGCTGTACGGTGATGGGTTGGATGAGATCTATCATGTAATCGAGTTAGTTTTGACGGGGATTGATCCCTGGTATCCACTATGTTCTGAGATTGATGTTGCTACTACTTTGCCATGCTTAATGCTTGTCAATAGGGCCCGAGTGCCATGATTTCAGATCTGAACCTATTATGTTGTCGCCAATATATGTGTGTTTTAGATCCTATCTTGCAAGTTGTAGTCACGTACTATGTGTTATGACCTGGCAACCCCGGAGTGACAATAGCCGGAACCACTCCAGAGATGATCATAGTATGAGGAGTTCATGTATTCACCACGTGTTAATGCGTTGGTCCGGTTCTTTATTAAAAGGAGAACCTTAATATCCCGTAGTTTCCATTAGGACCCCGCTGCCACGGGAGGGATGGACAATAGATGTCAAGCAAGTTCTTTTCCCTAAGCACGTATGACTACATACGGAATACATGCCTACATTACATTGACGAACGACAGCTAGTTACTTATCTTTCCGTGTTATAGCTGTTACATGATGAATCACATCCGGAATAATCATCCATCACCGATCCAATGCCTACGAGTCCTTTACTACTGGTCCTTGCTATGTTACTTTGCTGCTACTGCTGTCACTGCTGCTGCTGTTACTTTGGTGCTACTGGTTACTGTTGCTACTGCTGCTATCATACTACCTTGCTACTGATACTTTGCTGCAGACACTAAATCTATCAGGTGTGGTTGAATTGATTACTCAGCTACTAATACTTGAGAATATTCTTTCGCTTCCCCTTGAGTCGAATCAATAAATTTGGGTTGAATACTTTACCCTCGAACGTATGCTGGTCACTTTGAGGAATCCGATAGATCCAAGAACTAAAGTCTTGCCCTCAACTACGAGGACAGGTAAGGAACTGCCATCTAGCTCTGCACTTGATTCACCTTCAGTTATGAGTAAGTTTGCGACATCACCTCCTGCTAGAAATCTTGATATGTCGCCTGTGCTTGATGATGCTACTTCTGCTGCCCATGATGCTTATGATGATGCTATGCCTGATACTGCTTGGCCTGATGATGCTATGCTTGATACTGCTTTGTCTGATGATGCTATGCATGATACTGCTTTGCCACTAGGTGCATTCCTTGATGCACAAATTGCTAGAGTTGCTGCTAGACGTGATGATACTTCTGAAACTGCTGATACTATTGAAGTAGAACCTGCTACTATGCCTGAATTGCCTGATATGCCTAAGCGTTATGTTATGGAGGGAGAGATAGCCGAGGATTTTTCTTGCGTGTAAGGATAGCTATGATGTTCAGAAATTACTGCTCAAGTGGAAATAAAGATCTGTGAACGCTAGGATGAAATACGACCCGAAGTTTGCAACTCCGCCTATCTTTGTGACCGATAAGGATTATGAATTCTCTGTCGACCCTGAGCTAATCACTCTGGTCGAATCTGATCCTTTTCACGGTTATGAGTCTGAAACGGTTGTAGCCTATCTTACCAAACTGCACGATATAGCCACCCTATTCACTAGTGAGGAAAAGATCCACCACTACTATATCCTCAAGCTGTTTCCTTTCTCGCTAAAGGATGATGCTAAGACCTGGTTCACTTCTCTTGCTCCTGGTTGTGTGCGTAGCCCCCAGGATATGGTCTACTACTTCTCTGAAAAATATATCCCTGCCCATAAGAAGCAAGCTGCCTTGCAGGAAATATACAACTTTGCTCAAGCTGGAGAAGAGAGTCTCCCACAAGCTTGGGGGAGGCTCATCCAGCTACTGAATGCTTTGCCTGATCACCCTCTTGAGAATAATGAAATACTTGATATCTTCTATAATGGACTTACCGATGCTTCCAAAGACCACCTAGATAGTTGTGTTGGTTGTGTTTTTAGGGAACGAACTGTAGAACAAGCTGAGATTCTACTGAATAACATCTTGTGCAATGATAATGCTTGGACTATTCTGGAACCACCTCCTAAGCCAACTCCAAAGAAAAGAGGTATTCTATTCCTCAGTCCTGAAGATATGCAAGAAGCTAAGAAATCTATGCGAGAGAAAGGCATTAAATCTAAAGATGTCAAAAATCTACCACCTATCGAAGAGATCCATGGTCTCGATAACCTGATACAGGTAGTAGAAGTAAATTCTCTGCGTAGGTTTGATGAGAGTGATATTCCTTTTGATAAACCTGCTAGCCTATGCCTGGATGAATTTGATAACTTTGTTGCCAAACAACAAAGTTTCAATGATTATGTTAGCAGACAATTGGAACAGAATGCTCGTATGCTTAGTCATTTAAGTGCTTGTGTAGACAGAAATGTCAATGATCTTAAGCTCCTGAGTAAACATGCCTCTATGGTTACTACTCAAGTAGAACAAGTACTTCAAGCTCATAATGACTTGCTCAATGAGTTGAATGAAAATTCTGTCAGAGTCGTCACTAGAGGCGGTAGAATGACCCATGAACCTTTGTATCCTGAGGGTCATCCTAAGGGAATTGAAAAAGATTCTCAAGGAGTTAGCACTGATCCACCTAGTCATCCTAGAAAGAAGAAGAACGATGATAGGGATTTGCACGCTAGCAACCCTGTTGCTGCTACACCTGAGAGTCCAAACGATGTCTCTGTCTCTGATGCTGAAACACAATCTCGTGATGAACATGAGCCTAATGATGATATCAATAGTGATGTTCATGTTGATGCTCAACCTAGCAATGATAAGGATGTGGAGATTGAACCTGTTGATCTTGATAACACACAGCCTAAGAACAAGAGATACGATAAGAATGACTTCGCTGCTAGGAAGCATGGTAAAGAAAGGGAACCATGGGTTCAGAAACCCATGCCCTTTCCTCCCAAACCATCCAAGAAAAAGGACGATGAGGATTTTGAGCGCTTTGTTGAAATGATCAGACCTGTCTTTCTGCAAATGCGTTTGACAAATATGCTCAAAATGTCTCCGTATGCTAAGTACATGAAGGATATTGTGACTAATAAGAGGAGGATAACTGAGGTTGAGATTTCCACCATGCTGGCTAACTATACCTTCCAGGGTGGAACACCTAAGAAACTAGGTGATCCCGGTGTGCCAACTATACCTTGCTCCATTAAAGGTAACTAAGTTAGAACTGCTTTATGCGACCTTGGAGCCGGTGTTAGTGTTATGCCTCTCTCTCTTTATCGTAGACTTGAACTGGATAAGTTGACGCCCACTGAAATCTCTCTGCAAATGGCCGAGAAATCAACTGCTTTCCCTAGAGGCATTTGCCAAGATGTGCCTGTTGTGGTTGCCAATGTCACTTTCTTAACAGACTTTGTTATCTTGGATATTCCCAAGGACGATGCCATGGCGGTCATCCTCGGAAGACCCTTTTTAAACACTGCAGGGGCTGTTATATATTGCAACAAAGGCAATGTCACTTTCCATGTCAACGGTAATGAGCGTACAGTGCACTTTCCGAAGAAACAATATCGAGTACATTGCATCAATGCTATCGAAAAAACTTCATCGATTCTTATTGGGAGCTTCGAATGCCCTATTCCTACTATCAAGATGAAGTATGATTTGCTTGTTGGGGAAATACACATCCCCATTGAGGTGACCTAGTGACTATTCGAAAATTCTCCTTCTTCTTTTGCGATTTGAAAAAGTTTGTCAAAGACTTGATCAACCTCAGTGACGGATTTCTTTCGATGACCATGAGATGGATGAATCAAGGAGTCACGAACCTCTGTTCCAAGCTTTCACCTTCGGTTGCTTAGAAGAAAAATGATAGGTTTAGTTTAGTTTTCCCTGTTTTCTGTTTTAGCGTCCGGTAGAAAAGTACCCCGAAAATAAAAGTTCTCCGAACGTCCTGAAAATCAAGTATGATTTTTTCTGGAATTTCTGAAAAAATTCTAAGACAAAGAGATTGTCTAGGGGCTGCACCAGTGGGCCACAAGCCCTTGGGGCGCGGGCACCCTCCTGGCCGCGTCACCCAGGCATGTGGGGCCCACAAGCACCCCTCCACTCATTCTTGCTCTCATCTTTTTTCCTACCTCCAGAAAAAAATCGTTTCGCAGCTCAAACCCGTGTTCTTGCTCCTCTTGCTGGGATTTTCGATCTCTTTGCTCAAAGCACCATTCTCCGAACTGTTTTGGGGAAATTACTCCTTGGTAATTGACTCCTCCATTGGTCCAATTGGTTTTTGCTCTAGTGCCTTATACTCCGCGTATTTTTGCTGCCTTGGTGACCATGTTCTTGAGCTTTGCATGCTGAAATTAGCTGGTCCCAAGTAGTTTTGATGCATAATATGGCCTCTTGCTACGAGTTTAGTTAATCCTTGTTCATCTTTCCTTAGAATCAGTGAAAATTTCAGAAAAGCAAGATGTTCAGGAGAAACTATCATGGTGGTTCCTCAAGCAAGAGAGGTCCCCGTCTTGCGATTCGGGAGCCCGATCCTTACCAACCAAGGGACGCATAGGTACAACCATGTGAATGGCCTTATGATGAATTCATGATTGAGGCAGGTTTCAAAGACGAGTTTGATGCACTTGTTCACAACGTCGGACTCGAAGAATTCATCTCCGATAAATGTGAACAATATGTTGCTCTCACTTCCTCTTTTGTTCGTAGATTCAAATTTTCAGTTGGCCGTGACACATCGGTACTTTTTGATCTCTATGACAAATCGTATACCATGGATTTAGAGGATTTCAATAGAATTTGCAAGATACCTATTTGGGGTAGTCTCGATGATCCTCCTAAATCTTTGGTTAGAGATTTTTTCTCTGGTATAACTGTTGGAGAAACTAGAGATATTACGCAAGCTACCATGGGGAGTATTCATTTTCCTGCCTTGCATTACTTTACCCTCTTCATAGGCAGATGCATTAATGGCAAGATTTAGCATTGTCACCTCTGCGCATCAAACCTTAGTATCCTTAAGAGCACAGCAACGGGTGACAAAAGTTTCAACATGGGAGCTATAATAGCAAGGAGGCTGAATAAGAATGCTAATGAAGGGGATTTCTTTGGTGGGATCTATGCCACTCGCATAGCAAATTTTCTTGGAGTACCCATCCGCGAAGGAGATCCCCCACTCCATACAACTTTCCTTGACCGCGTTGCTTTGACACGCTACCAGTTCCTTGAGAGGGATGACAAATCCCTCCTATACCGTTTGATATTTAACCGGCAACGTGTTTTCCATATTACCCTTCCTGCTCCTGCCTTCTTTGACTTTCAGGTAAAATGAAGATATTACATAACCAAAGGAGAGGCAGAGGAGTATGAGAGGGAGGCAAAGGATGCTAGTCTCCCTAAGGCAGCTATTCAGGCAGTTGCTGCAGCGCTCCCGTATAACCCCCATTATGATTTTGGGTTTCGCCAGGACCATCCTCGGGAGTAGACCAACTTAGGCCAAAAGCCTAAGCTTGGGGGAGTACGTGTTCTCACCAACTTTACATTCATGCTTATGCTTTCACTTTGTTTGTCAGTGTTCACACTTTGCCACTATATCATCCATGCTAGTTTATTTCTTTTTCTCGTTTTATTTTCGTGTGTCTGTCTAGTTTGAGAAAACCCAAAAAGATTTTCTTTTTCTTCTTTTGCTTGTTTGGAGCTTTCCCGTGTAAATAGTTTTCTTTTTCTTCGGGTCAAAGTAGAAGACCATGGTTACAATGTTTAGTGGCTCTCGCATGCATACCTGTTTAGCTGTTAAAGAAACATATTACTTTGTCTTCTCCTTTGTGTTTACCTGCAGATTCCAGCTTCAGTCCAATGCATGAGCACGCTTATTATTGTTCACATCGTTCGGTCGTGCAAGTGAAAGGCAATAATGACGATATATGATGAAGTGACTAAGCCTGGAAAAGATGGTATAAACTCAATCTATTTTGTTTTTGTAAATATGACTAGCTCATCATGCCCGATTCAACTTTGTTGTAAGGGAAACATGTTCTCAATGACAACTTAGAGATCATAGTTGCTTATGCCATGCTTACTTAGGTAGGTTCTTATAATGGTTTGTCTTGGATGCCCACATGAATTTTGAGATGACTGTGTTGTAGTATGATAGGATGGTATCCTCCTTTGAATGATTCAAGTGGCTTGACTTGGCGCATGTTTACGCATGTAGTTGAAACAAAATCAACATAGCCTCTATGATGTTCATGTTCATGGTGATTTATGTCCTACTCATGATTGCACTCAATGTTAGTTAATCTCAATGCATTTTGATGACTGTTGTCGCTCTCTAGTTGGTCGCTTCCCAGTCTTTTGCTAGCCTTCACTTGTACTAAGCGGGAATACTGCTTGTGCATCCACTTCCATAAACCCAAAGTTGTTCCATGTGATTCCACCATACCTACCTATATGTGGTATCTACCTGCCGTTCCAAGTAAATTTGCATGTGCCAGTTTCTAAACCTTCAAGAAATAATCTGTTTTGTGTGCCCGAACCGCCCATGTGGTGACAGGGGCTATCAGTATCTTCCATGCTAGGCGTGTTATCCTCGATATGTGTTTATTCACTATCATTCACGAGAAAGGGGCCGGTAATTGGAATTCCCGGTTCCATGCTTAAATCGAAAAGATAATTGCAAACAAATCTCCCCCAGGATTGATGTTGGTATGGACGGTACCCGAGGATTCGGCTAGCCGTGGACTGTGATTGATTGGTGGTGGGGGAGTCAAAACTTTACTTTTCTGTGTGGGAACCACCTATAGCATGTGTGGCGTGGAAGATGTTGAGAACTCTTAGTCATTGCGTTGACAATGAAAGCATGCCACCCAAAATTATTATCTCTGTTTTCAAAGCTTGAGCTCTGGCACCTCTACAAATCAATGCTTCCCTCTGCAAAGGGCTTGTCTATTTATGTTCCTGTTGAGTCATCCTCCTCTTATAAAAGCACCAATTAGAGAGCACCTATGTCGTTTTTATGCTTTGCTTTCAATTGTGTTGAGTATGACTGTGACTGGATCATCTTTGCCCTGAGTTACAATGGTTAGTCAGCCCTTGGTCTTTGAAGGTGCTCTCATTTATGTTTTGCGGTCTCAGAAAGAGCTGGCGAGATACCATCTGTTCGTGTTGCTTCATATTGTTTTGATTGAAGTGTTGACATTTGAGGCTTATTATTATTTGCTCGCTAGTTGATTATGCCATTGATACGAGTTTACCGTGAGACCTAGATGTCATTTGCTTATGTGGTTTGCTTGTGATCATGCTGAAATTCTGGTTATGAGTTAGACATAGTTGCAACAACAAGATCAAACAGAGTTCGTCATAGTTTTTCTTTTGTCTCTTTCAGTTTGTCAATTGAATTGCTTGAGGACAAGCAAGGCTTTAAGCTTGGGGGAGTTGATACGTGTCCGTCGTATCTAATTTTCCGAACTCTTTTGCCCTTGTTTTGGACTCTAATTTGTATGATTCGAATGGAACTAACCCGGACTAACGTTGTTTTTAGGAGAATTGCCATGGTGTTGTTTTTGTGCAGAAATAAAAGTTCTCGGAATGACCTGAAAATTTACGGAGAATTTTTCTGGAATTAATGAAAAATACCTGCGCAAAGATCCACCGTAGGGGGTGAGCCAGTGGGCCACAAGCCCAGAGGACGCGGCCACCCCCCTGACCGCGCCGTGAGGGCTTGTGGGGCCCACGAGGATCCACCGCCTCCAATCTCAGCTCTATATATTCCGTTTCGCCCGGAAAAAAATCAGGCAGAAGGATTCATTGCGTTTTACGACACGGAGGCGCCACCACCTCCTATTCTTCATCTGGAGGTAGAGCTGGAGTCTGTTCTGGGCTCCAGAGATGGGAAATCATCGCCATCGTCATCATCAACCTTCCTCCATCGCCCATTCCATGATGTTCTTCACCGTTCGTGAGTAATCTTATGTCACACCCTGTTTTTCATCACAAGTATTTTATGTTGCAAAAATCAGAGCTTGTTAAAACTTTTTCAAATAATGTTGTGAGTGCAATGTCAGCCCTTGTATGAGTGAATGCTTGCTTGCTTGATGACTCAAACCCATGAAAAACTTATTAATTTGCTCTCTTCAAAAACCCTTTTTCTTTTATATCAAGATCACCTTCATCATGTTGGGATACACTGCTAGCTCATGAAGCCAAGTGGCACTTCCAACCAAAGTTGGTGATCTGATCCAAATATTATTTTCATTCATTAAAAATATTAATTGGTGATTTAAAATATTATTTTCCTATTTTATATTTATGTCTGTTTCTAAGGCGAGGAAAGATATTCCCACAAGGAAAATTGCTTTCCTGCCTTAGAAAATTCTGAGGAAATTCATGGAAGCTCAGAAGGACATATATTTTCCATATATAATATTTTCAACCCTATTTTATATTAATATTATTTGAGTAAAACCCTGAAAACCATTTATGTCTGTTTTAGCTTTTTCAGATGTTTCCAAAGGAAATGATCTCAATAAATTCCCATAAAATTACAGGAGCCCTCCCAAGACATAGTAGGTGCTCACATAAAATCTCACCTTGATCCAAGGTGGGGAAGTGCACCTAATGAGCCCAAAACCCTCTCTGTCCAGAGAAGAGTTGGAACAACTCTACATTGCAAAGTTTCTCCAATGCAGCTCAAACTTTGCAGAGGTGTTTGACACCCCAAATGAGGACTCCACACCAAAGATGGGATTTGTGAGACTCTGATTGGCCACACTTCCTTTGTATGCGGCATCTGCAATGAAGCAGCGACGTCTGACAGCTCGCATATGTTTGCGCCACCCACTTGTCCTATCAAACCGTGGGCATCAATTTCCTCGTGGACTGACGTCGGAAAAAAATTTATGGATCAAATTTAAAAATGCCCTTATGAATTGTAATGACTAGTGTTATAAAATTGTTGAGTTTTCAGTTTATGATGCTCCTACATGTTTAATCTAGTTGTTTCTATTTAATTTTTAAAAAATATTTAAACTTGCTAACATGTTTAAAAAAATTTTGTACAATATGGAGAGCCCTTAATGCATAATTTCCGTTGCGTGTAAAAAATACTACTAGTATCAACCAGTTTTTATTTTTGGATTGTTGCTTGCGGGATTGTCTCCATGCTAAAATTACTAACGGCCTGCTTGGATTGGGTGTAAGTTTATACACCTGTATTAGTTTTAACGGAAACGCTAATCCAAACGGGGCCTAAGTGCTGTGTTTTTACATTTTGTTTGCTGCTGTCCGTTGGATGGGCAACTAATGCTAGATGGAAAGGCACATATTACGCCGTGACTGTCAGAAGGCATGTCACTTGATCCCGGCCCGTCTATCTAGGGGGGCTGTTTCTACCACTGCGTCTGCATGTAACACGAGGTGATGTGACATGCCTCTCTGTCGCCCTGTCGCCGATCAGCCTTCACAGCATTCAAGTGTACAAATAATGCCAGCATAGAACTAAAAATACATATAAAAAACAAATATCTGTATAAAAATGCGGCTGGGGTCACCCTATTGATTCGATCATCAAATAAAATAAAGTAGTATTTAAAAAATGAAATAAAAGAAGATGAATTAGCAAATCGTGAAACAGAACAAAATGTGATTATGAGTTGGTGATCACTTTTGGTGAAGTGATGCACCGGTGTTTTTGTGTGAGTATGGTTTCGGAAATGGGATTAGATTTATGATGTGTCGACCGTCCCCAACCTTACCAGTACGACCACGATACCCCTTTATGGGACGGGGCTTTGTTGATTACTCTAGTCGGTGCTAGCAAAGAGCCACATTACTAGTGGCGGGAGTGATTGTCGTCACTCTCTTGATGGGGTCGTGCCAGGTAGGACGACTATGCCATTATTATGAGTTCCAGGCACACCGTTGGTCCCCGCATGATTGATACTGTCCAGAGTCGGTGCTCGTAAGACATACAACATGTGGGCTGGGTACCAATCGAGTGGACCTCTTTGTCTAGTATCGTTAGGGGAAAGATGATGATCGGGAACTTACCTCGGGTATATGTGATATACCGCGAGTCGTGGATGACACGGAAGTTTCCCGTTTCTCATGGGTCCAGCGTACTACCTTTGCAGAGTGTCAAACTATTCGAATAGCTGTGTCCACGGTCAAGGACAGTTGGGTGGTGCTACTTAAACTACGTCCAGCGTTTCCGCATAAACCAGGTGTGTGTGGTGTTAAAAAGGTGTTGTTATGAGAGTAATAAAATGACCAAGTTTGGTGACTTGGCATATAGGGTAAACCCGGATGGTTTAGCCCTCATTAATACATTGAGGTTATGACAAGTCCGATGACTTGGCATATAGGGTGAACCCAGATGGTTCAACCCTTAGCAGATATGTTGATATATGTAACCTGTTCTTCAAGAGTAAATCTTTAACTTGTGGCATATACCTGATCATTCCACCAAATTGCATTCCACCAAAGATACATGTTACTGTTATTCTTCACTATCAATGTTCATATCATGGGCTGTTTGCGAGTACATTCAAAGTACTCATTGGCTTGCCACTGGTTATATTATTGACCAGACATGGAAGGACCGGAGTTTGGCGACGAGTACGCCGTCGGAGACAGACCTGCGATCTAGGACGCTTCCAAGTCAGAATGCCTGTCGGTGTAGGCTTGATGGCATGGGCACCCCTTAGCCCTTACGAGTTTCCGCTACTCGATGTATCTGTTTAATTTGGCTTTAGGCCTCGCTCTTGAACCCGACCTTCTGGTCGTTTGATGTAATAATTTCGGTACTTGGATGTAAGACTCTATTATTCAGTATCTGTGTTCAGTGAACCTTGATCCATGGGGTCACTGGGCACGGCGAACTCGACTTGCTAGTCGGGGTCCCCACATCTCATCGTAGGCTTGCTGCACGGTGATGGGTTGGATGAGATCTATCATGTAATCGAGTTAGTTTTGACGGGGATTGATCCATAGTATCCACTATGTTCTGAGATTGATGTTGCTACTACTTTTCCATGCTTAATGCTTGTCACTTGGGCCCGAGTACCATGATTTGAGATCTGAACCTATTATATTGTCGCCAATTTATGTGTGTTTTAGATCCTATCTTGCAAGTTGTAGTCACGTACTATGTGTTATGATCCGGCAACCCCGGAGTGACAATAGCCGGAACCACTCCCGGAGATGACCATAGTATGAGGAGTTCATGTATTCACCACGTGTTAATGCATTTGTCCGGTTGTTTATTAAAAGGAGAACCTTAATATCCCATAGTTTCCATTAGGACCCCGCTGCCACGGGAGGGATGGACAATAGATGTCATGCAAGTTCTTTTCCCTAAGCACGTATGACTACATACGGAATACATGCCTACATTAGATTGACGAACGGGAGCTAGTTACTTATCTCTCCATGTTATAGTTGTTACATGATGAATCACATCCGGCATAATCATCCATCACCGATCCAATGCCTACGAGTCTTTTACTACTGGTCCTTGCTATGTTACTTTGCTGCTACTCCTGTCACTATTGCTGTTGTTACTTTGCTGCTACTGGTTACTGTTGCTACTGTTGCTATCATACTACCTTGCTACTGATACTTTGCTGCACACACTAAATCTTTGAGGTGTGGTTGAATTGACAACTCAGCTGCTACTACTTTAGAATATTCTTTCGCTTCCCCTTGAGTCGAATCAATAAATTTGGGTTGAATACTCTACCCTCGAAAACTGTTGCGATCCCCTATACTTGTGGGTCATCAGGTGCCACTAATGCCCGAGGGTGATGGTGTTGAGATGGATGACCACTTGAGAAAGAAGTCACTACAAGAAAAACGCTCAATTATGACCAAAAATAATGAGGTGGTTTAATTGGTCATTGATCCATGACCAAAATTCTGAAATTAGTCATGGCAAGTCTAAGAGGGTCCAAAGCCCATAACGTTATGACCTTTTACGTCCATTAGGTCATGATCCCATTGCACAAAATGATCATTAAGATGTGTAGAATTATTTATGATCACATTTCAATGCTTCCGTGACCAAATATAAGATCATAAACATATGTGTGGAGGTGACTCGACGACACATCATCAATTTTTCCTATGTGTCATGTATAGAGAGCAAAAAATTATTTTATACGTATATGGATGAAGTAAATGATATTAGATAAATAACAATAAATTATAATTATTCATTTTAATATCTTGAATATTTTATAAAATACAATATAATTACCAAAATGAAATATATGAGCCCATGCTAATCTCATAATTTGGAGACCTTATTTAGATACATATTTTTGAAAGGTGGTATAGGGTACCTTAACTTGGTGTTTGAGACAATAAAAACATAAACATGAACTCATGGCTCATTTTAACAACTATTGTAAAAGTTCACGTAAGAAGTATGGAGATATAATTTTTTTTCAACACATTATGTTGAATGTTTTCCAATGGCGACCCACATGCAATTTGTATAGAAGTAGAGAGGTGGGAGCCCTTTCGATATACATATCTTCTTTTCTTATTTTTAAAGTCAAATATGTTTGCCTTGTTAAATATATGTTCGTTCAGTGATACAAGGTGACGCACCTTGCCGATTGGCTGCACAAGTGCTCTTTTGCACCGCATGTTCATAAAAAAATACACCTAAACTTATAGTACGTGTGCCTGAAAATACAACGAAACCACGTCCCATCGACAAGTACAATGATGTAGATATACGGTTGAACCACCTCTTTTTTGCAATCAAAATATACAACTAGAGACAACAATATGGATCTATATTTCCTAAATGCAATATCTGTACGGACTTGAGTAGACCCATTAATTGAATACGATCTAAAGTCCCTTCCCCACACACGTAACCCTAACCCTATCTCCAGAGTCCAGACCCATCCCCTCGACTCCCCTCCCACCTCTCCCGCCGTCAGCCTTCCTTCCCCTCACCAGACCCCCTGTGCTCCCGTTCGCCACGACAGGCCCCTGCGCTCACTTCTCCACCTCTCCCATCAACCTCCCAGGCACGATACCCTGTGCCCCAAGGAGAACGGCGACAAGGCAGTGGCAGTCGTCACCATGGAAGAAGTTGCAAGAAGATCTACCACGCCGTCTCCATTCAGGGATCTGTCGCCGCGTCGCCGCCTCCCTGCCCTCTTTGCCGCCGCCGTCGTCCATTGCTGAAGACGCCTCCTCCTCGCTGGCGAGATGGTACAGCCTCCTCTTACTCCTATCTATGATGGCTCTAATCCGTGCTCCTCCGGATGCCAAGTTTCAGCTTTCGTTCCTGCTTGTGGGGTGTAGGAAGCATTTCGCTTTGCGATTGTGTGGGTGGCTTGCACAGGGAGATCTAGAAATAAGTTTTCCGGCACAGAGAGACTAACAAAAAGCTTTTTGACACTACATGCTTTCGTATTATGGGGGAGAGAGTAGAAAGGTAGTTTAGGTCCATGGGTCGGGAAGGGAATTAGAATATGTTGGCTGCTCATGAAAACGGGACAAAGGCAAGAATTTATTGGGATTCGAATATTCTATGGTAGTAAATAGGACAAAATCTTAGTTAATCCCAAGAAGTTTCTTGCCAGAATTTCAGATCATGAAAAAGGGAGAATGCATGATATGCGGTTACAACGACAGTATACATCTATTGACTAGCGTTACCCCATAGCAGAGAAGAAGCCTCCGAGCTCGTGCTTGTCAACTCCATGTCGGCTGTTCGAAGCATCCCTGTTTTCTTCTTTCTACTTATGAATTGTAGTACTGCATATAAGTGATGTATTACATCAAGGTGACATATATCTTATTTTCCATATTCTACATGAGATGGCTTCTGTATGTTCTAACGGATGCTGCCTTATTTTGTGCAGGCTTATTGCATGCTACACTGGTCCAACAAGTAGTGTATTGGTTCCATATCAGCATAGCTTCCCAATTCATATATGGACTTCAGCATATCAGGAAATAAGTGACCTTTCGCAAATAATGCAGTTGAGGGGACTTCTGAATGTTACTGTTCAAAAAGCGAGAAGGAGGATTATTGATATATGCTCCAGACCATGGAATGATTCATGTCGTTCATCAAGCAATGCTAGGCTGTGTATTATCCAAGATATTAGTACTTGGATGTGTTCTATTTTCATGGATGTCTTGCCCATCCTAATAGAGACCAATAAACAAAGTACGTAGTTATTACCAGAACATGTTTCCATTTTAATCCTCATAATTGATCTTATGAATAAACTCAGATTCTTATGATTGTAGTCTGCAGTCTAATATTTCCAGCACTGCTATACTTTATACCTTCTCAAGCATACTATGATTTTTCTTTTGAGCTTATTTTATTTTGCAAATAGAAACATTAGCTTATAATCTGCTATAATATATTTTCTTCAATGTTTAATGCTTCAAAATGTTTATACAAATTTCTCTCATTTTATTTAACCAATGGATTGGTGCAGCAACCAACATCTTTTTGTGGCTCTTTCAGAACAGTAGACAATGCCATAAAATATGTGATTCCATAATGACACACAATTTATTATTCCTTAGTTACCTATACTCAGCCCAAGTACTTTATGCTAGAGTTGATGTATAGCCTGTGAATTGATATTCTATAACTCATTTTCACCAGTTTTGAGAAATTTTGCTTAACAATATAGGCATGGATAAGTAGTGGCCTGCAATGTTTATCAAGCAACTGGATGTAATCTTTCCAAGAAGGAAATACAAAGTATTGGATTACCTGTCTATAATCGAGGTATATATGCATGAACCTATTATCGGTTATTATCTCCTACCCTTTTTTTATTATATGTGGCTCATTGTATATAGCCTTATCTATGCATTAGTATTTGATGCTCTATCATGTTAGTTTCCTTGGTCTGCTTTTTAAGCCTTATCATCATTTTTTTCTTGCAGGCGGCGATGGCGGGAGTTCCGTATTGGGAAGAGGAAGAGGGCGAGAAGAAAGAAGGCTTGGGTGGTTGTTCCGTATGCTGAGAAGGTTATGGGCAAAGAAACTCCACTCTTATTTACTTATAGGAAATCATTTACTTACATGTGGTTGGAAACTTTCTCGTGGCTGTAGCTCCGGTGGTAGTTCTTTTCCCATCTCCTTTAAAATGGTCTATGAAAAAATTATGCAACATTACAATAGTTAGTTTCTGAACCACTAATTTCAAATATGTAAACAAATTTTTTTGTAAGTACCAATAAGAGTCGTTCATGCATATCGACTTTTTGACCATAATGTCAACCACTATACATCCATGCACGATCTGCCATCTAACAAATTATGTGTTGAAAGTGAAATATATCAGCTATTTGATTATTTAACCTCACATCATACTTAGGATGAGTTATTTAGTAGCAGCTATACATGTATAGCAATTGTAAGCAAATAAATGTACACATAAGATAAAAGTTTAACGTTTAATACTTACCGAAGGCCTGCTGAAATACTGAAAAATTGTGGAGTCACCAAGCTGGCTAGCAAACTCCCAAAGTCCACTAGCAGATCCAAGATTTAATCCTATTGCACACAACATAACAATTAAGAAAATTAGCATGGGTAGGATGTGCTCAAACAACAATGGTAACAGAAAAATAATGGAACATTCGCTAAGCATTACATTACAAAAAAGAAGGTATACAATACCATCCAATACCCATAACCAGAAAACAAGACATGCATATGCTATATTTGAGAAACCAGTTAATTGTTAAATGATAGCAAGCATGCAGTAACTAAATACACAGCGGCAAGGAAGAAAAAGTAAAGTAATGTCACAACATGTCGTCCTATCAACAAATCGAAATAACAGTGTTAAAGTTGTACCAGTGCTAAAGTTGGAACCTTGTGATGTCAATCCGGTGTGTTCCTTCATAACAGTACATATACTTTTTACATACATGTACCAAGCTAAGGCTATTTTGCAAAATCTGCGACGTCACTTGACACCATAAAGATGTATGTAGCCTCACCAATGCTACTGATTTTTGTCCTGAACAAATTGATTGTTGATTTCTAGTAGTATCTATGTAATAGAATATGAGAGAAATTATATTTACATAGCGTTGACACCTTAATCTTGCATCTATGTAACAGAAGATGAGAGAATTATATAACTTTTACGCTTAATACACTACCACTGTTAGAGATGAAATAGTTCTAATTTATTTATTACTTGTACATTATAATATTTGATTATTTTGTATGCTTTCTTATGTTTGATTATTTGAATTACCAGGATGATCTGAAGAACCTAGAAGAAGTAGAGGACAGGACACGAGGAGGGAACAAGAAGCTTCGTTTATCATTAATGTTATGTGCGATCAACAAAAACTTGTGCTTCTCATCCAATCTTTGTCGAACTATGTTGATGTGTGATTATGCACTTGTTGGGCCCTATTGCTGTACACCTGCATTTCTAGAACTATTTCGTTGTGCACTTGTTGGGCCTTGAACCTTGATGTGTAGAGGAGTCGATGGATGATGTATTGTAATTCATGTGATGTGCTACTGAAATGAAATATATACAACTAATGTGTAGTATTGTACTTGTTTTTTAATGGGTCTATCCTGAGATATACATGTTTTTGGCAAAATAATGTATCAGCCTAAACAATTTAGACATTTTTAATAATAAAATAGTATTGGTGGAGGCCCATGTAGACTAGATTATTGAATTGGGCTGTGTAATTTATGATGATTCCATTTGGTCACTAGCAATGCCATGTTAGCACAGCCACATCAGATCCTATGTGGCTCACGCAAATGGTAATGACCAAACTAAAATTTTGGTCAATAGAGATCTACGACCAAAATTTTAGAAATGTCAAGTTTGTTCATTCTTGACGGCCAACTCTCGACCTTGTAAATTTGGTCAAAAAAGGTCAATAAACAACAACAATGACGAATCAATGACCAATATAGGGAGTCATATTTGACATTATTTATTGTAGTGAGTGGTGTACCCGGAAATGTTTTGTGTGAGTGGTTTTGGAAATGGAATTATATTTAAGATCTGTCGACCGTCCCAACCTTACATGTGCGACTATGATACCCCTTTATGGGATGGGGTTGTGTTGATTACTCTCGTCATGCTAGCAAGGAGCCCGCATTACTTGTGGCGGGAGTGATATGTTCACTCTCGTGATGGGGGCGTGCCAGGTAGGACGACTATGCCATTTTTACGTGTTCCGGGCACACCGTTGGTCCCTGCATCGATGATACGGTCTAGAGTTGGTGCTCATAAAACGTACATCATGTGGGTTGGATACCAATCAAGTGGAATCTTTGTCTAGTGTCGTCAGGGGAAAGGCATTGATCGAGGACTTACCTCAAATTGTAAAACTATTCGAATAGACGTGTCCACGGTCAAGGACAGTTGGGTGGTGCTACTTAAACTACGTCTAGAGTTTTCCACATAAGTCAAGTGTGCGTGTGTATAAAGGTGATACATTAGAAAGTGATTACTCGGTCAAGTTTGGTGACTTGACATGGAGGATGAACATGAAGTGTTCAGTCCTCGGGATATTTATGTTGATACTTGTAACCTGTTCTTATGATAACTATTTACTTGTTGATGCATGACTATCTAAATTCATGACCATGTTTATACACTTATAAAACCTTCTTTCCACAAAGGTTGCATTATACTTCATATAGGATTCAATTACCTTATCCACATCATGGCTTGTTTGCGAGTACATTCAAAGTACTCATTGGCTTGCCACTAGTTATTTCATTGACCACGTAAGAGAGTATAGAGGATGGTGAAGAATACCTTGGTGATGTTCCTGTGAGCTAGGACGCTTCCCAGTCAGAATGCCTATTGGTTAAGGCTAATGGCATGGTTTCACGCTTTCAACCCGTAGTTCCGCTACTGGTCAAGTTTGGTGTGTCGTCCTTCAAGGCCCTATATATGTTAGACTTAACCGCAATAGTCATTATTTGTATCAAACAATATGTATGGATGTAAGACTCTTGTTATTTAGTTTCTGTGTGTTCAGTGAGCATTGATCTCTGGGATCACTGAGCACGTTCATTCCGCGATCTTGACTCGTAAGTCGGGGTCCCCACATCTTACTTACGCAATATCAGATCGACGAGCCAAGGAAAGGAAGGTCAACTCTGGCGACTATTTCCCGGGAGAGCCACCAGTGGTCGCCAAGAAAGCTGTCGGGCGCGATGGAACAATTGCTAGTGAGCAACACGCTTTGGTGGGCTCAACAGCCCTTGCCGTAGAAGATTGTGCTCCCGCGACAGAAGAAACTCCTTTAGTCCTTGTCATCGAGCCCTTGGTTACGTCATGGGCGCAATAGATTATCCGATTCCTCCAAATCCGGAGACCTCCCCAAATATCAAGAACAAGCCAAAAGAGTATCCCGGTAGTCGAGTATGTACGAGTTCATGGACAACATTCTTTACAAAAGGAGACCAAACGGCGTGAAATTGAGGTGCATCTACTGGAAGGAAGGACAATAGCTGTTGGCAGACATACATGAAGGGGTATGTGGCTCACACATCATGTCACGGGAGTTTGTCAGAAAGGCGTTCCAACAAGGTTTCTATTGGCCGACTGCCCTCCAAGATGCCTCGACAGTGGTAAAATTATGTGAAGCTGGCCAATACCATGTTAATCAAACACATCAGCCCACACAAGCCCTTCAAACCATAACGCTCTCCTGGCCATTCTTAGTCTGGGGGCTCGATATTGTTGGGCCCTTCAGCCGTGCTACCGAGGGCTTTGAGTTCTTGTTTCTCGTAGTCGACAAGTTCACGGAGTGGACTGACAATGAGTGAGCGAGAAAGTTAACGCCACTAGAAGCACTCAAGTTTCTCAGAGGAATAGTCTGCCATTTTAGTGTGCCCAACAGGGTCATCACCGATAACGACACACAATTCACCAGCAACACCTTCATGCAAAATTGCTGAGACGTCAGCGCCAAGGTCTGTTTGCGTCAATTGCTCACCCAATGAGCAACGACCATGTAGAGAGGGAAAATGCTGAAGTGTTGCGGGCCTAAGATGAGAACTTTTGACAAGATGCACAAGCATGGAAGGCACTTGGTTGATGAGCTCCCGATAGTTCTTTGCTCAATCAAAACAACAACAAATCGAGCTATCGGCAAGACACCTTTCTCCCTCATCTAGGGTGGAGAAATTATGCTCCCCATGGAACTCACATATGGGTCACCTCGATTGCAGGCATTTGACGAGGACCAAAAGAGCGGTACAACAATACGATGCCACACTCCTCGATAACGATCGTCACTAGGTTGCACTTTGTGTCGCTTGATACTAGCAGGCCCTATGCTCCTATCATAGATGCAATGTGCACGCCAGGAGCGTTAAGGAAGTCGACCTTGTTATTCAATGGATTCAGTCCGTGAAGGGATCCAATAAGTTCACACCAAAGTGGGCTTGCCCTTAACGGGTAGTACAAGTCACGAGGCCCGATGGTGTCCGCCTCGATACCGAATATGGCACCCTCGTGCTGAACTCGTGGAATATCAAGCATCTTCGCAAGTTCTACCCATGAGGCGCAGTTGTTGGTCCTCCCGGCAACCATTTTTTGTAAGGGTCTCACATCAAAGTGTATAACCTTTGTTCAAAGCCAGGTGATGAACTTATGCATTGCAAACGAAGCTAAGTATTCCCCCAACTATATGTCGAAGTACATATTTATGTTATGTATTCTTGCATAAACTGTTGTTCTCACTCATCACCTATCCAAGTTGGATGCAATACCGTCAAGGTACCTAGCCTCCTCTATCCTCTCTCCTTTATTTTTCTCAAAGGTTGTGCGTCTAGGAACCTACTCAATGTAATCAGCTGCACGACCTTTCCCGCAACTGTCAACACATATCCGAGAAGTTATGCAAACTCATCTAGTAGATCAACCATACTGGACCTAGTAGATCATCCGAGATATCTCCACCAGTACTGGGGAAAAGTCACGACACTATTTTCCACCAAGCAAAGTATTGAAGTGTTTCGATGTCCACGTCCTAAGATACTAAGGAAGTTGAATGATAGCGATGTGTCAAAAAGCCCTTGGATCTCTACTCCTTGAAAACAAGAGGCACCTGTCGGCACCCCGATCCTAAGCCATAAGAAACTAGCATGTAACACATCACATCACTTTGCCGACTCACACACGGTTATCCCCACAACTGCCACCTTACCTTGGTTGGGACCATTTGCGTCTTTTGACTCACGTTTGTGAATATGTTGCTTGCATTCAAATGTCAAAGAACTTGGTGCTATGGCAAAAAAAAGTCCTTCCCTGGCGCTTAGGAATTCTTCTTGTTACTTGTCTGGTTTGCGTCGGTTTTTCCCTTGAAGAGGAAAGGGTGATGCAGCACGGGAGCAGTAATTATTTCCCTCAGTTTGAGAGCCAAGGTATCGATCCAGAAGAAGGGCCTCGCCAAGTCCAAAGTACCTGCGCAAACACAAACAAACTTGCACCCAACGCTTCAAAGGGGTTGTCAATCCCTTCAAGATTGTTTGCAAAGTGAGATCTGAAGGCAAAAAGTGCAACAAAGTAAAAAGTGTAAGGCTGAAAATATGGTGTGGAGTAGACCCTGGGGCTATAGTGTTTACTAGAGGCTTCCCTCATAATAGCAAATATCACGGTGGGTGAACAACTTACTATCGAGCAATTGATAGAACCGCGCAAAGTGATGACGATATCTAAGGCAATGATCATGCATATAGGCATCACGTCCGAGACAAGTAGACCGATACTTTCTTCATCTACTACTATTACTCCAGACATCGACCACTATCTAGCATGCATCTAGTGTATTGAGTTCATGACGAACAGAGTAACGCTTTAAGCAAGATGACATGATGTAGAGGGATAATCTCAAACCAATGATGAAACCCCCATCTTTTTATCCTTGATGGCAACAACACAATGCGTGCCTCGCTACCCCTTCTGTCACTGGGTGAGGTCACCGCATGGTATGAACCCAAAACCAAGCACTTCTCCCATTGCAAGAATCATAGATCTAGTTGGCCAGACAAAACCCACAACTCGAAGAGAATTACAAGGATATGAAATCATGCATAAGAGAGATGAGAAGAAACTCAAATAAGATTCATAGATAATCTGATCATAAATCCACAATTCATCGGATCTCGACAACCACACTGCAAAAGAAGATTACATCGGATATATCTCCATGAAGATCATGGAGAACTTTGTATTGAAGATGCAAGAGAGAGAAGAAGCCATCTAGTTACTAGCTATGGACCCGTAGGTCTATGGTGAACTACTCGCGCATCATCGGAGAGGTCATGGTGTTGATGAAGAAGCTCTCCGTATCCGAATCCCCCCTCCGACAGGGCACCAGGACGTCCCCAGATGGGATCTTACGGAGACAGAATCTTGCGGTGGCGGAAAAGCAATTGTGATGATCTCATGATTTTTTCTGGAATTTATGGGATTATATAGGCGAAAGTTCTAGGTCAGGGGACCTCCAGGGGGCCCACAAGCCTGGATGACGCGCCCCCTGGCCACGGGGTGGGGGCTTGTGGGGCCCCTGGAGCTCCTGTGGCTTGGCTCCCAAGTTCTCCGATCTTCTTTCGTTCCAAAAAAAATCTTTTCGGGGATTTTCTTCCGTTTGGACTGCGTTTCAAAATCTCCACTAAAAGGGGTCAAAAACATGGAAAAAACAGGAACTGACACTTGGCACTGAGTTAATAAGTTAGTCCCAGAAAATAAATAAAAAGCATCAAAACATCCAAAGTTTGATAAGATAATAGCATGAAACCATCAAAACTTATAGATAAGTTGGAGACGTATCAAGCATCCCCAAGCTTAACTCCTGCTCGTCCTCGAGTAGGGAAGTGATAAAGAATGAATTTTTGATGTGGAATGTTACCTAGCATAGTTGTCATTTGCAACTTCTTTCACGGGGCATGAATGTTCAGATCCGTAAGATTCAAAACAATAGTTTGCTATTGACATGAAAATAGTAATACTTCAAGCAAACTAGCAAAGTAATCATTAACTTTCAAAATAACAAGGCCAAATAAAGTTATCCCTACAAAATCATATAGTCTGGCTGTGCTCCATCATCCTCACACAACTAATGTAAATCATGCACAACCCCGGAATTGGCCAAGTAATTGTTTTCGCACTCTTTCTTTCTCAAACTTTTTATAACTATCACGCAATACATGAGCGCGAGCCATGGATATAGCACTATAGGTGGAATAGAGTGTGGTGGTGGTTGGGAGACAAAAAGGAGGAGATGGTCACACTGACTCGGCGTATCAATAGGCTATGAAGATGCCTATTAATAGAGATCAATGTGAATTGAGTAGGGATTGCCATACAAGAGATGCACTAGAGCTATAAGTATGTGAAAGTTCAAGAGAAAAACTAGTGGGTGTGCATCCAACTTGCTTGCTCACGAAGACCTAGGGCAATTTTGAGGAAGCCCATCATTGGAATATACAAGCCAAATTATAAAATAAATATTCCCACTAGCATATGGTAGTGACAAAGCAAGAAGCTCTCAATCATGAAGAACATGGTGCTAACATGAAGCACAAGTGTGGAGAAAGATAGTAGCATTGTCCCTTCTCTCTTTTTCTCTCATTTCTCATTTTTTTATTTGGGCTCTTAGGCCTCTTTTTTTTTTTTTTCTCTTTCTCTTTTTTTGTTTTTGGGCTCTTTGGCCTATTTTTTTATTTCCTCAGATGGGACAATCCTCTAATAATGATGATCATCACACTTTTATTTACTCACAACTCAAAGATCACAATGATGATGACTCCATAGGAAATATGAGAGTGACAACACAAGTCATGGGACGGAACGGTGGGAGTTGCATGGCAATATATTTTGGAATGGCTATGAAGATGCCATAGTAGGTAGGTATGGTGGCTGTTTTGAGGAAGGAATTTGGTGGGTTTGTGCACCGGCGAGAATTGCACGGCACTAGAGAGGCTAGCAATGGTGGAAGGTGAAAGTGCATCTATAGCATGGGCTCACATTAGTCATGAAGAACTCAGATACTTATTGTGAAAGTTTTTATTAGTAATCGAAACAAAGTGCTAAACGCATACTCCAAGGGGAAGGTTGGTAGGTGTAAACCATCGCGCGATCCCAACCTCAACACAAAGGATGAAAATCAAAAGATCAATTATGCTCCGACTTCCTAACATAGAGGTTCACCATACGTGCATGCTACGGGAATCACTAACTCCAACACAAGTATCTCTATATTCACAACACCCTACTAACATAACTCTCAATATTACCGAATCCACGTCTCAAAACTAATTGAGAGGAATCGAAACTTCTCTTTCTACTCAATGCACATGAAGATGGAGGTTTTTGCATCCTCTTTGGGTACCTAGCACATTTGGGACTACTTTCATAGCATAAGCCAACTACCAAATCACGCACCGCCGTGCTCTAAAGATATAAGTGAAGCACAAGAGAAAAAGTATCTAGCTCAAAAGATATAAGTGAAGCACTAGAGAAAAAGTATCTAGCTCAAAAGATATAAGTGAAGCACTAGAGCAAAAGTATCTAGCTCAAAAGATATAAGTGAAGCACTATGAGCATTCTAGCAAAATCACGATGAGTGCATGTCTCTCTCTCAAAAAGGTGTCTAGCAAGGAGGATTGTGACACAACAAAAAGAAAAGACTCCTAAGATACAAGACGCTCCAAACAAAACACATATCATGTGGTGAACAAAAATATAGCTCCAAGTAATGTTACCGATGGATTGAAGACGAAAGAGGGGATGCCTTCCCGGGGCATCCCAAAGCTTAGGCTTTTTGGTGTCCATGAATTTGGCTTGGGATGCCTTGGGCATCCCCAATCTTGAGCTCTTTCCACTCCTTATCTCTTTGTCCATGAGAACATCACCCAAAACTTGAAAACTTCACAACACAAAACTTAAACAGAAACTTGTGATAACATTTGTACAAGAAAACAAACTACCACTTCTTTTTGGTACTGTAGCAAACTTGAATTCCATCTATATTGATGATGGGATACTGTATACTCACTTTTCCATGGATAGTACCCCCCGATACTAACCATAGTTTCATCAAACACAAGCAACCAACTCAACAAAAACAGAATCTGTCAAAAACAGACCAGTCTGTAGCAATCTGTATACTTCGTATACTTCTGGTACCTCAAAAAATCTAAAAACTTACGACGTCCTGGGGAAACATCATGTAAATCAGAAGCAAAAATAATCAACTCAAAATCTCTTTGTGAATAAAAATGAAGAATCATCTCGTGAGCAAAAAGTTTCTGTCTTTTTCCAGTAGGATCAAACAACCATTACCAAGACTAGTCATAAAGATTTTGCTTGGCTCAAACACAAAAAGAAACACAAAAACACAATAATAACAGAATTATGAAAGCGTGGACGCAACAAAACAGAAAGAAAAAGATAAATTCATTGGGTTGCCTCCCAACAAGCGCTATTGTTTAACGCCCTTAGCTAGGCATAGGAGCGATAGAATCACGTATCGTCGTCTTTGGTGCTCAAACCATAAGTGGCCCTCATCATGGATTCATAAGGCAATCTTATTTTCTTTCTAGGAAAGTGTTCCATGTCCTTCCTTAAAGAAATTTGAAATCTAATACTCCCATCCTTCATATCGATGATATCACCAATAGTCCTTAGGAAAGGTCTACCAAGAATAATAGGGCATGTAGGATTGCAATCAATGTCAAGCACAATGAAATCCACGGGTACATAGTTCCTATTTGCAATAATAAGAACATCATTGATCCTTCCCATGGGTTTTTAGATAGTAGAATCAGCAAGATGCAAATTAAGAGAACACTCTTCAATCTCATTAAAACCCAGAACATCACATAAAGACTTTGGAATCGCAGAAACACTAGCACCCAAATCACACAAAGCATTGCACTCATAGTTTTTGATTTTGATTTTGTTGGTAGGTTCCCACTTATCATGAACCTTTCTAGGGATAGAGACTTCCAATTCAAGTTTCTCTTCAAGAGCTTTCATCATAGCTTCGATGATATGATCGGTAAAGGCTTTGTTTTGGCTATAAGCGTGTGGGGAGTTCAACATGGATTGCATCAAAGAAATGCATTCAATCATGGAGAAACTATCATAATTGAATTCCTTGAAATCCACGGTAGTAATTTCATTACTACTCAAAGTTTTAACGTCTTCTACTCCACTTTTAATGCTTTTAGCATCAAGATAGATGGACTCCGAATCATTGGGGCACTTTTCAACCAAAGTGGATTCATATCCAGCCCCATAATCATTAGGTTTAACACAAGAAAACAAAGATTCAATGGGAGTCACACCAAGCACTTTAAGATCTTCGTGATTCTCATCACGAGAACACACCTTTTTAAGCCATTCATGTCTAGCACGAATTTGGGCGGTTCTTTCTTGGCTCTCAATCATGGAAAGACGCATAGCTTTGAAAGTTTCATGCATGTTTATTTTGGGAGGAGCACATCTAACTTTCAAAGCATCAACATCACAAGAAATCCTACCAACGCTCTTAGCCAAATTGTCAATTTTGAGTAGTTTTTCCTCTATGGACGCATTGAAAATCTTTTGAGAGTCCATGAACTCTTTGATATTACTCTCTAGATCAGAGGGTAATCTATTGTAATTTCCATGAGTATTGTTGTAGGAGTTGCCAAAGTTATTAGAGGAGTTACTAGGAAAAGGCCTAGGAACATAGTTTCCTCTAAAGGCATTGTTGTTGCCAAAGTTATTCCTACCAAAAAAATTAACGTCCAAGCTAGCGTTGCTACTCTCAATCAAAGAAGTCACAGGCATATCATTAGGATACAAAGGAGCACTTCTACTAGAAACCAAATTCATTAACTGATCCATCTTAGCACTCAACGAGTTAATTTCTTCTATAGCGTGTACCTTCTTACTAGTAGGTGACCTTTCAGTGTGCCACTAAGAGTAATTCGTCATGATGTTGTCTAAGAGCTTTGTGGCTTCTCCTAATGTGATTTCCATGAACGTTCCACCTGAGGCGGACTCGAAGATATTTCTAGAAGCGAAATTCAAGCCAACGTAAAAGATATGGATAATCATCCAAAGACTCAGGCCATGAGCGGGACAATTTCTAATCATTAATTTCATTCTCTCCCAAGCTTGTGCAACATGCTCATGATCAAGTTGCTTGAAATTCATGATATCATTACGGAGAGAGATGATCTTAGCCGGCGGAAAATACTTGGATATATAAGCATCTTTGCACTTATCCCAAGAATCGATACTATTTTTGGGCAAAGAGGAAAACCAAGTTTTTGCGCGATCTCGCAACGAGAAAGGAAAAAGCTTCAATTTAATCACGTAATTATCCACATATTTTTTCTTTCGCATATCGCAAAGCTCAATGAAGGTATTGAGATGGGATGCGGCATCTTCACTAGGAAGGCGAGAGAATTGCTCTTTCATAACAAGATTCAGCAAAGCGGCATTGATTCGTATGACTCCGCACTAGTGGCGGGAGCAATCGGAGTACTAATAAAATCATAATTATTAGTATTCGAGAAGTCACAAAGTTTGGTGTTTTCGTTCATGGTGACTTTAGCAAGCAATCAAGCACACAAGCAAACAAAAAGCAGGCGAGAAAAAGGGTGAACGAAAAGGCGAACGAAAAAGGAAAATTGGTGAAGTGGGGGATAGGAAAACGAGAGGCAACTGGCAAACAAAGTAAATGCAAGAGATGAGTTTGCGACACATACTTGGATGAGTCCTTGACTTGATCTTCCTCCCCGGCAACGGCGCCAGAAATTCTTCTGCTACGGCAACAAAAGTCCTTCACTGGCTCTTAGGAATTCTTCTTGTTACTTCTCTGGTTTGCGTCGGTTTTTCCCTTGAAGAGGAAAGGGTGATGCAGCAGAGTAACAGTAAGTATTTCCCTCAGTTTGAGAAGCAAGGTATTGATCCAGAAGGAGGGCCTCGTCAAGTCCAAAGTACTTGTGCAAACACAAACAAGCTTGCACCCAACGCTTCAAAGGGGTTGTCAATCCCTTCAAGATTGTTTGCAAAGTGAGATCTAAAGGCGGAAAGTGCAACGAAGTAAAAAGTGTAAGGCTGAAAATATGGTGTGGAGTAGACCCTGGGGGCCATAGTGTTCACTAGAGGCTTCTCTCATAATAGAAAATATCACAGTGGGTGAACAAATTACTATCGAGCAATTGATAGAACCGCGCAAAGTCATGACGATATCTAAGGCAATGATCATGCATATAGGCATCACGTCCGAGACAAGTAGACCGATACTTTCTACATCTACTACTATTACTCCACACATCGACCGCTATACATCATGCATCTAGTGTATTGAGTTCATGACAAACAGAGTAATGCTTTACGCAAGATGACATGATGTAGAGGGATAATCTCAAACCAATGATGAAAATCCCATCTTTTTACCCTTGATGGCAACAACACGATGCGTGCTTCGCTACCCCTTCTGTCACTGGGTGAGGTCACCGCACGGTATGAACCCAAAACCAAGCACTTCTCCCATTGCAAGAATCGTAGATCTAGTTGGCCAGACGAAACCCACAACTCGAAGAGAATTACAAGGATATGCAATCATGCATAAGAGAGATGAGAAGAAACTCAAATAAGATTCATAGATAATCTGATCATAAATCAACAATTCATCGGATCTCGACAAACACACCGCAAAAGAAGATTACATCGGATAGATCTCCATGAAGATCATGTAGAACTTTGTATTGAAGATCCAAGAGAGAGAAGAAGCCATCTAGTTACTAGCTATGGACCCATAGGTCTATGGTGAACTACTCACGCATCATCGGAGAGGTCATGGTGTTGATGAAGAGGCCCTCCGTATCCGAATCACCCCTCCGGCTGGGCACGAGGACGTGCCCCAGATGGGATCTTGCGGAGACAGAAGCTTGCGGCGGCGGAAAAGCGATTACGATGATCTCTTGATTTTTTCTGGAATTTATGGGATTATACAGGCGAAAGATCTAGGTCAGGGGACCTCCAGGGGGCCCACAAGCCTGGATGGCGCGCCCCTGGCCGCGGGGTGGGGGATTGTGGGCCCCCTGGAGCTCCTCTCGCTTGGCTCCCAAGTTCTCCGATCTTCTTCTGTTCCAAAAAAAATCTTTTTGGTGATTTTCTTCCGTTTGGACTCCGTTTCAAAATCTCCTCTGAAAGGGTCAAAAACATGGAAAAACAGGAACTGGCACTTGGCACTGAGTTAATAAGTTAGTCCGAGAAAATAAATAAGAAGCATGCAAAACATCCAAAGTATGACAAGATAATAGCATGAAACCATAAAAAAATATAGATATGTTGGAGACGTATCACCTGGCTCGACATAACTAGTTATAAACCCAAGTGTCACATCCGAACACGGACATGCATACATAACCCAGAAATGGAGGTGTGGGTTAGCAACTGCGTGTACACGAGTCCTAGCAAGCTACGTGGACTCCATTAGACCGTGTGGCATTTCCTCGAGGGGATAGACACAACATCAAAGAAGGATACATGACATTAAATCAATGTGTCCGGAGCAGTAGCAAGCTAACAAGGCTCAATGGAAGCAAAAAGATGCATTTCCCTTTAAATAGTACTACTAAAGGCACACAACTTGGTGTCGGATCCTATACATACCGTTGCAGGTCACACGTACGCATGACATGCCAGATCTGCATAGATATAACAATGGCATCACAACTTAACCATAAAACATCAATACACTTATTTAGAAGGCTCAGAAGAGCCTTGCATAATATGTTCATACAGGTAGGGGTCTCATGACCCAGCACACAAGCATACAAGAATGTTTTACAAACCAAGCGGAAGCACAAGCTTGTATGAGTATAGACAATGAAAGCATAAAATAGGTGCACAACCTGAATATATAACCCTTCCCAAGGGTTCATGGTCGTAGCTGGGATACCAACTACTCTGCTTCGTCAACGTCTAGATAAAACCCACCACAAGGATCGTGGGTGTCCTCAGTATGAAAGTACTCAGCAAAACTTTAAATCACATCTAATTACGCACGCACATGTATCAACACGGGGAGTTGTCACACCCTATGTTTAGCTTTCCTCACTAATTTTTCTTATTTAAAAAATAAGGACCAATTGTTTTTTTTGTGAATGCTTGTGATGCTTGAAGTGACTATTGCTTGCTTGTATGCGTGTGTTTGATTCTCAAAAATTCTTATTACTCTCCACACTCATCTACTTAGCCCAAGAATCCTGCCTAATGATCATGCCACGTGTTTAGGACTAGAAACTATTTTTACCAAATAATATTTTCACCAAAAGCACTTCTTTGAACTAAGCTTTCAAAACCCCTCAGATGAGATTTGTACTACAAGTCCTCAAATTAGGGAATTTATTTTGCATCAATTATTTTATTTAAAACCCTTTATCAAAATGACTTCCAAAATCCATATTATTATTATTTTATCAGTTATTTTACTATTTTATTTAAATGCCTTCCAGTGAGGCCAGAAATGGTCTCTTATGAAGGGAAGTTATTTTTATTGCTTTCAAAGTATTTGAGAAAATTTAGGGAAACTCAGTGGACATATATATTCCATATATATGAGTTTCAACACATGGTCATGTTCAAAATATTGGACAAACCCCTTCAAACCCTTCCTGCCTATTTCAAGCTTTTGGAATATTTCTATAAGAAATATTCTCTATAAATTCCTGTAAATTCCAGCATGTCACCTATGATATGTTTGATGATCTTGCCAAGTTTCATCTCAATCCAAGTTGATTTGACTGCCCTAATTATTCGAAAACCCTATCTGTCCAGATCCAAATTTGAGCAACTCTACATTGTCAAGTGTCTTCAGTTGTGCTCAAATTTGGTAGACATGTTCTTATACTCCAATAATGCATCCACACCAAGTGGTGCATCATGGATAATAGAAGAACTTGTCCCAAGCCCCTCAAAACCCCCTTTGTTGATTTCTGACTTTGGGAAACTTTACATTATAAAGTTTCTCCATTTGACCCCAAACTTTTTGGGCATGCCTTAATGCTCAAATAATGCCCCACACAAAATAATGGATTTGTGGGAATTGATTTGAATAGTTTTGTATGAAGAAAGCTACTTCTGCCCATTTCATGGGTTTTCCAAGTCTACATTGGAAACCTTCTCCACCAAATTCCAAATCTGGTTTCCAAGCTTATTTTTATCTGTTATTTGATCCTGTTAAGTTTCATATCCATTGAAGTCCGTCTGGTTGCTATGCCACTCATCAAGCACCTTGTGTGCATTCACTTTATTGGCTACTTTGGCACCTTCAACTTTAACCCTTGAGCTCAACTTTCTATCACAGCTTCATACAGTTACATTTACTTCCAGTAACATTTCCATGGCCATTGGTCAATTATTGGAAAGAGGCTTCATGTAACTATTCCTCATTTTACCCTTGGAATCACCATTTTTACCCCTCTTGCCCCACTTCGGTTTAAGCCAAAGCCCCCACCTCTTGCCAGAGGGTTCCTAGCATCCCAAAGCATTGTTTCAAGCCAAGAGATGGCATGCTCATTTGGATAAAATGAGCAGCACAACCTCAAGTTGAATTGTGGCTGAAATATAGCTTTGTACAGCAAGTACTAGCTACCCTTCTTTGCTTGAGCTGAATCTTTGCAGTGGTGTAGTCTTTCCATACTAGATGCTCCATGACATGGTTTCACCTCCATTCCCTTCCTATGAAAGCCACTTATGCCAGCCCCAAGTTTGCTCCTACAAACTTAATCAGAATCCAAACCCATTCAAACAAGCCCAAGATGCAACCAAATTCCTGAGTCTCTTTCCTGTGGACTCGAGTGGCCATGGTGACCGCGCTGGCAGCATGTAGTAACGGTGATCTGCACCATTTCTTCGTCCTGCAGCTCAGGTCCCTAAATCGACGCGTGTCCTAGCGTGCCTGGGCACTCCCCTTGACCAATCCAACCCATCCTGACGCCTAAAAGCGGCCAAATATCCCTTGGCACGCGTGCTCTCACCGTGGAGCGAAGCTCCAAGAGCTCCCGAGCTCTCTCTTCCTCTCCCCCTCGTATTCCCTCTTCCCCGAGCCCTCTCTGGCTCCCCCCAGATCCTCCTCTCTCCCCCAAATGCCCCTGTGCCCCCAGTCTCGCTCCCGTGCCCTTGTTGCGTCGCCATGAACGAAGGAGGTCCGGCGAACTTGGCTCGAATTCGGGCACGCTAGGCGTCCCCTCCCCTTTGAACCACTCCATGGGGTCCCCCTCGCTGTCTTGAACCTTCCCCCGGAGCTCCCAATCCGCCATGGCAGGAGCTGGCAGCGACCAGGTCCTCCGTGGAGCGCGTGGAGCCTTCCCCTCCAGGTTGCCGCCTCCCCGTGGGGCTCCGGGAAGCCGGGCCTCGCCGGACACAGCGCAAGACGCTAGATCGAGCGGCGCCGGCGCCCCTCTGCTCGTCTCCAGTCGACAGAGGCGGGAGGTTGAAGAAGGCCAGCGGGCCGTGCGCGTCAGCTGGCTGGTGAGGCAGCCAGGTGGGCCGCGCCACTTAAGTGGCAGCGCCTCCGCCTTTACCGCCTCCCTGTAGCGAACGCGCACTCAGGCGAATACGCCTATAGCATGGCCCTCGCACGCTCCAGCCGCTCGGGTGGGCCGGCCCGAAGGCCTATCTAACGCCCTGGGCGCAAGATAACCCCCGAGGCTGAGCTCCTTTTTCTCATTTTCCTCTTTTGCATAACTCCAAATATCCATATAAAAATCATTCTAACTCCAAATTACTTGATTCAAACTCGTGCAGGTTCCTAAAATTCAGGGCTATCCAAATATGTGCCTTGACCATTTTTCCAAGCAACATTTCTGTGGTGTTTTTATCTAAATCCAAATCTGAATGACTTAAACCCCACCATGTGAAATTCCTAGAGGATCCAAATCAACTCCAAATGGTTTGATTTCAATTTCCAGAGCCTTCAAATATCATACCCTATTTTTGAAGCATTGGTCAACTTTTTTATCAGGCTTTATTCTGTTGTATTAAATAAATAGCTTCCTATTGCTATTTATCCAGTATTGGAAAATTTCTAGTATAATCATTTCAACTCCAAATCTAGTGAAACAACTTCCTAAATATTTCTAAAATTGTTCTCTATTAAATGAGTGCCTCCACTCATTTTTATCATAATATTTTCAGTGGGATTCATTGTCGGGACCCCGATCCTAAGCCATAGGAATCCAGCATGTAACACATCACATCCCTTTGTGGTCTCATGCACGGTTAACCCCACGGTTGCTGCCTTACCTTAGCCGGGATCGTTTGCGCCTTTTGACTCGCGTATGCAATTGTGTCTCTAGCATTCCGATGTCAAAGAACCTGGGTCGACATGTCTAGTCATAAACCCAAGTGGCAGTACCGTACAGGGACATGCATAAATGACCTAGCAAAGCAGGTGTCGGTCATCAGCGAGTGTAGACGAGTCGTAGCAAGCTACAAGGACTCGATTACACCGTGTGGCATTTCCCCAAAGGGACAGACACAACAGTTAAGAAGGACACATGCCAGTCAACCAATGTGTCCGGAGCAGTAGCGAACTACCATGGCTCGGTGGAAACACAAAGGGGCATTTCCCCGTAAGGAGTGCTACTAAGGCATACGACTAGGTGTTCGAACCCCATACATATCAAGTACAACACACGTACGCATGGCATACCTGATATGCATAGATACATCGATGGCATCACAACATAACCATAAACATACAAACTTTATTTAGAAGGCTCGGAAGAGCCTCACACATAATATTACACAGATAGGGGTCTCACGACGCATCATCACAAGTCATTCAAACAAGTCTTACAAGCCAGTGGAAGATTAAAACTGTCTAAGTACAAACAAATGGAAAGGTAAAAGGCACATGGCTGACTATCTACAGATCCCTTCTGAAGGGTCAGGTCGTAGCTGGGACACCAGCTACTCATCATCATCGATATCTAGAAAGAACCCACATGTTGGCTCGTGGGTATCCTCTGCAACAATTATTAAGCAAACATGAGTACAAGAGTACTCAGCAAGACTTTAGAACAGATCTATCTACTCATGCTCAGGTATCAATAAAGGCGGTTGTGGTGTTTCATGCAGCAAGCCAGCTTTGACTCTTGGTTAGACAAAACTACGTTTTAAAATAGTTTTAACAGCTTTGATTTCTCGCACATGAGTCCACTAACTCCACAACAATACACCGTCATGGAATCATTCCCGTCTTCCTACGGAAATGCCATCCACGACACTCACACTTATCTTGATACTTGTATGAGTAGTTGTTAAAGTTTTCGATGAATAACATATGTTTCCAAGTAGTCCATATCCGCGGACGCGGCTATTCGAATAGTTCATAACCCTGCAGGGGTGTACTTCTTCACGCACGCTCTCGTCACTTATCGCCATGTGCACGTCATGCACCTCGGCAACCTTCAAGCGGAAGCCCAGCGAGGGAGTCAGATACAACCATTAACCATGCTAATACCTAGTCCAGGTTTATCGCCTATTTGAGAGTAACCCGCACGGAAGTCCGGCCGAGGTTTCTGCCAGGGCCCCAAACGATGTGCGCAGGGTTTCCAAGCCCACCATCCGGGTGCCACTTGGTACACCGTGCCACTGCCTACCGCATCATAGCCCACCTCTAAGGTCAACACTATGCACGGCCTCTAGCATGACTATAAACACCAGAAACTACTTGCAACTCCTGGACCGAGTACTAGGCGATTAATAAGTCGAGAGGGTCAATTAAGTATCCGAACGTGTGGCAGTATCTAGTCTTGGATTACATACACGGAACTCAGTTCCTAAGGACGGTTCCAATGAAACAACCTGCCATGTACTCCTACATAGCCTTTCACCGGTACCTTTACTAAATCAGGTTCAACACACAACCTTTATTAACAGAACACATTCTCACGATCCTGTTCATCACCCAGATGACAGAACAAACACAACTTTAAGCATATCATGCATAGAAGGATAAGGCACATCATGGCTCAAGCATCTACAGGTATGCTAGGTTGCAAGGTTTAGCTAATTACTGTGACAAGGACATGTCATGCAAAGAAATGGGTTCAACTAACATGGTAAAAGCATTTGAAGCATTTTGACCTAATGCAATAAATAAGAGCAGGAGCGAGAACATGGGATTTATCGGGATGATCAAAATTGTTGCTTGCCTTGTTGCTCAGCAGGGGGGTGATATCCGTCAGTCAGATATTCAGTCGTACCCAGAGGGGCGGGGCCTACCGAATAACAACATACAATTAATAACAATCATATGCAACAATCATGATGCATGAACATGGCATGAAATGAAGGGTGATATGATTCAATGTGGGTGGTGAAACCTTAGTTTGCATCTGGTTTGAAATCCAAATTAAAATATCATCTGAAATGGCATATTTATCTCAAGCATTTAATTGATTTGACGTGATGCTGTTTCATAACTTTGTTTTTCATGCATGAAAGTAGCACCATTGTGTTCATTGAATTTTTTTGATCAATTTGCATATATTATTTGTGTGATTTGGAGTTATATTCATATTTCTACGAATTTCCAAAGTTTTGCTATTATTCTGGAATTATTTGAAAAACCAGAATTGGACTTATTGCATCAGCATGACATCAGCAGGTCAGCTGGCCGTTTGCGAGTCAAACCTGACCAGTGGGACCCACTGTCAGTGACTCTGGACAGTTTTAAATTATGTTTTAAACTAAATTAGGTATTTAACAGATCTGGACCCACATGTCAGTGACTGATTAACTTTAATATATTTTTTACTTTTTTTATTTTGACTAAACTTAATTAGGAGGGGGCTGGCCCCACTTGTTAGAGACTCACGGGAGTCAACCCCACCGGTGATGGGGTCAAACCCACCGGCGGCGAGGCTCTGGCGACCACAGAGATGGCGGGGAGCTTCGGCTTTTCTATTCCGGTGACCAAAGGCAAGGCGGAGGGCACGAGACGATCGCCGTTTGATCGCAGATCCATGGCTAAGATGGCCGGAGATGATGCCGGCGACGATCTCAATGGCTGCCGGAATTCGGGCTATGACGAGGTCATCGAATCCGAGGGCAAATCACGCGGGGTTGGGATCCTAGAGCTTCTACGCGATGCACTAATGGTGCTGGTGGCCTCAGAATGACCAGCCGATCATCGGAGAGCTACCGACGACGAGGTCCCTCGGCGGATCTCGTTGGGCTTCGGTGGAATCAGGGCCTAGATCTCGGGATCGAGAGGGAAAATGAGGGGGCAAGCACGCTGAGCTCACAGGGAGTGCAGAGGCGACGAGAGCGAGCTCGGGGATGGTCTGAGGAGGGAGAACGACGACAGCGAGCTCCGGGGATCCGAGGTTGAAGACGATGGCGTCACGGCGTCTCAGGGGTTCTAGGCGTCGAGCAGCTAGCTTGAGAGCTTCAGTAGACCACGACAATGCTTTTGCACAGCTCAGGCAGGAGGGAGCGGGGCTGGAGTGACGGCGAGGTCGAGCTCGGCTCGGGCTCTAATGGCGACCGAGAGAGCAGAGAGCTGGGGGAGGAATGAAGCGAGGAGGAGCTCGGGGACAGCTGCGGGAGGCTTATCTCCTCCTTGCCAGCGTGAAGCGGCGGCCACGCAGGCACGTAGGTGCGTGGCCGCGCCGGGGGGAGCGGCGGCCACCTCCTGCAGCCGACTGGGAGGAGGAAGACGACGGGTAGGAGCCGGGCCAGGCCAGGGGTGAGCGACAGGTAAGTCTGTTTCTATTTTTTCCACTTCTGTTTTCTGTTAAGCATTTCTGACTTTGTTTCATTTTGTTTTTGGCTCCAAACTATTCCTAAAATAGTTTTAAAAATGCTGGGGTGTTATTTGGAAAATTTTCGAACACATATAAAGTTTTCAACATTTTTGGAAACTTTGGATTATTTGAAATCAATTATATAGTTGATTTCAGTAACTTTTAAATTTAAAATAAAATGCCAAAATCATTTTGAAAATATATTTCACCCCTGATATTTTGTTTTCCACATTTATCAGAAATGATGAACTTTTCTAATGGCCATTTTTGTTCATTAATTTGCCACCAAATTTGAATTGTTTTTGAAAATAGAGTTGCTATGGTTTGCTTTTGTTTTCTTTGCTTTGCGTTTGATTTCATTTCATTCACTTGGATGCAATGAAGAAGACATGAGCACAATCTTGCTAAACTCTATTAGGGATTCAGGGATGTGACATTCATAAAGAATCCCCTACTCCTGCTTTCCTCCATTCAGAAATCCCTGATGATCCAAACCTCCTATTCCAAGCTTCAGGTATTTTTCTTATGACCAGAGAGGTCCAAGAAAAAGATAACTTCCATTTTTAGAGCACTTTTATTTCTGCTTGTTGTCTGGCTTATTATGTTTGTTTTCGACGATAGTTGACGGAGTAGATGGAATACTCGGAGTTGGATCGGAAGACCTCGAAGACCCCGAGAACTTATGAGAGCAAAGGCAAGCAGCCCTTTGACAATGTCTGAGCATATGTTATGATGCATGCTAGTGTAGTAAATATTTTCGTTGCATATGATTGTAAGTGTCGGTAATATCATTGAAGTGATGTTACCGATGGCTCCTCCGGAGCACATGCATTGAGCTTGATCCTATTAGCTATAAGGGTCATGCTAATATCATGTTGACAAGTAAAGTTAGAAGTAGTATTAGCATGAGCATGTTGATGACATAAATCAAGGGTTTGTAAAAAACCCGTCGGGTGCCACTAATGTCCGAGGGTGATGATGAGTTAGGTGGTCGCTTTTGGTGAAGTGGTGCACCGGGTATTTGTGTGTGTATAGTTTTGGAAATGGGATTAGATTTATGATGTGTCGACCGTCCCAACTTTACATGTAAGACCACGTTACCCCTTTATGGGACGGGGCTGTGTTTATTACTCTGGTGGTGCTAGCAAAGAGCAACATTACTAGTGGCGGGAGTGATGTGTGGTCACTCCCATGATGGGGTCGTGCCAGGTAGGGCGACTATGTTGTGTTTACGTGTTCCACTCACACCGTTGGTACCCGCATGTTTGATACTGTCCAGAGTCGGTGGTCGTAAGACGTATAACATGTGGGCTGGGTACCAATCGAGTGGACCTCTTTGTCTAGTATCATCACGGGAAAGGCATTGATCGGGTACTTACGTTGGGTATGTTATATACCGCGAGTCATGGATAACACGGAAGTTTCCCGGATCTCGTGGGTCCAGCATACTACCTCTACAGAGTGTAAAACTATTCAAATAGTCGTGTCCACGGTCAAGGACAGTTGGGTGCTGCTGCTTAAACTACGTCCAGTTGTTTCTGCATAAACTAAGTGTGTGTGAGTGTGTGGTAAATGGTGTTAATATAAAAGAGTTGATATGACCAAGTTTGGTGACTTGGGATATAGGGTGAACCCGGAGTGTTCAGCCCTAGACATATATATTGATATCTGTAACATGTTCTCCAAAGTAACATTTAACTTATGTTGCATACCCATGATCAAATTTATTTACAACCAAGATGATATACACTAAAGAAGTATATTATTGTTATCCTTCACTTGCATTGTTCATATCATGGGCTGTTTGAGAGTACATTCAAACTACTCATTGGCTTACCACTGGTTATTTCATTGACCAGGTATGAGAGAACATGATTTGGTGAAGAGTAACTCGGTGACGTTCTTGCGAGCTAGGACGCTTCCCAGTTAGAATGCGTGTAGGTTAAGGTTGATGGCATGGGTTCACGCTTTCGACCAATATTTCCTCTATTGGTCTAGTTTGGTGTGTTTTCCCTCAAGGCCCTATATATGTAAGACCTGACCACAATGGTCATTTGTTGTATCAAACGGTATTTATGGAAGTAAGACTCTTAATATTCAGTATATATGTGTTCGGTGAGCATTGATCTCTGGGATCACTGAGCACGTTCATTCGTCGGTCTCGACTGGTAAGTCGGAGTCCCCATAGAGCTGGTATCAGAGCCATCCTGACTATAGGAAGCCCTTAGTTAGCACAGACGTTAATTAGGATAAAACTGCTTTCCAGACCTTTCAAAAGTATTTACGAAGCATGTACCTTTCTCACCTCTCCTAAATTTTCAAAGGAAGTAAGGATTTGCCTTATCACTTCCCCTCTTATTTTTCTTGACATCCATCGTGTGCATCTTCAAAACTTGCAAATAGCCGCTAGCACCCTTATGTGTAACCATGGGATTACTTAATATCCCCTCGGGCAACTAGAAGGAAGCAACCTTTTCAGACAACCACCCATGTACTAAAGGACAAGGATGACAAGTTGCGACCAGACAACACCAAAAGAAGTACCTCTATGAGGAACAAGGACATCTAGGCCAGAAGATAGCGACACCCTCGGCACTATTTCAGAGTAATGCCACGTTCACCTACAATGATGAGGACTTAATATGTGCAAGACCACGATCTGCATCGCTAATAGAGCGACCCTGTCAATATTAAGGTTGTGTCGACTACCACCGGTGGATGAGAACCTCGCCATTTGGTACGCCTCACCTTTGTGAGCAGAAAAACGGTTCTCTTCATCCCGGTCTAGGTGTCGATATCGCGATCAGTATGACTGACAGGTCAGAACTCTATTGTGCCTTGCTGACGTCATTGCATAATTTCGTCTACTTGAGACTCTCGAAGCCTCGGAAGACAAGAAGACAATGACAAGATTATGAAGACAAGGAAGACTCCGTCAAGGACAGCCATGAAGAACCACCTTCGTCAGCAACTTCCCAGACGAGAAGACATCAAGGGCTCTTTTCAACTCAACCGAGTTGTTTCGGCGAGCAACAACAAGAGATGTGGCAACACCATGAGAAGGTCCAGAAGACTTAGCGGACTCCTCTCCGGAGCATGCAGCAAGAACGAGTGTCGAGTCCGAGAACCCCTAGGGTAGGATGAGTCGTAAATCCCTTATGTGAAGTCGAGTCCGTGAAATGGTTCGGATGGAACCATGTTGTGTGTTGTTTGTTTATGTTGTTTGTGCTTTGATATAAGTTGCACTTTTGCTCTAGGCAGCAAGCATGCGGTTATATCACCTGCCTCATCTTGATGTTTGAGTTGACTTTTCCAACAATCGTTTGACTGCACTTGCACTATAGCACCTCTTAGGAACTCCCCTCTATGCTACTCTCTATCTCTCTCTCTCTCTCTCTCTCTCTCTCTCTCTCTCTCTCTCTCTCTCTCTCTTCCACCCCTCTCGACAACTGAAGACCAGCAAGACAAGATGCACCAAGGATCCACTTCGACGGATGGCTGACACTGAAGACACTGACTATGCCATGTTTAACCACACAACCCGTAGGAGTTATGCTTTCCTCGAGATTGGGAAACCCTCTCTAGACCAGGCTAACCTCCGCAAGCCTTTCCAGCTAAATTTTCTGGTCACGTGTCTAGTGCACGGACTTGCGAGAACACCCGTAGATCCCCGATAAACCCCCGCTTAGCACCGGGTTCCTTATGGAACAAGTGATCACAGTGAACAAGTATCCTTCCTTCTTAAGCTAGCACCATAACCCCGATGCCATAAGAAGGACCGTTCTCGGATATAGAGTATTAGACTAAAGATTGTTGTGATGATGATAGTGGTCTTGAGTATATAGCTAGGCTATCTTGCTAGGTCACAAGACCCTCATACAGGTAGGTAAACTTGGTGGAACAAGTTGATATAGTAGTAGAACCTGCATGTTCCAGGAGTAAGATTGGATTTTGTAGGACGATTATGATCACGAGCGATAATTCTGGTGGTATAATTGCCTTTATCAAGTAGTTGACATGATTTGATGCTTTTACCATAATGACTTGGAGTATCGAGTAAGAGTTCTATTAGACTTGAGTTGGATTTAAATAGGTAATCCCAATAGTGTATTAATGATATTCGAGGCCACATGGTTCAGAGTAAATTGGATTTAGCCCGATGATCTTAATCGTGATACCATGTTTCTCGGTGGATAATAAGTGCGTATGCTTGGAGTTGTCGAATTGATTTTCGAGCCTATGAGAATTGGTCTTGGAGATTACATGGCCATGATATTGAAGTTGGTGGATATACTATAACGTAATCCTTGCAATAATATGTGAATTATGAAGACTCTAGTGATCCTGTAGAACCCCATCATTATCGGATTTGTAGGAGTGATGGGTCCAGTGGTGATCGACTGGTTTGATGTGTCGCTTGATCGGATTCTAGAAAGGAAACAAGATATTGGATTAGTGTACTATGTTCTTCCTTAATATAGTAATGCAGTACCCTGTCAATTGGATGATCTGGCGGCACATATAGATTTGTGGTGTCTTAAATTGAATCTTAGGAGCTTGTATGCCTTCCTCTGGTACTTGCATAAGAATGCATGTGTATCGTAGCTACACCATACTTGTAGTGTTTGGGTTTAGTTCTTCCCTCAACCCCAGAGTTGACTAGCATGAGCAGTGTGGAGATGACCCATGTGAGAATGTATCTTTGATGAAATAGGATGATGTCGTCCCGAGTGAGAGGTCGAACTATTGGCATCTAAGAGAATGTGCTTAGAGATAAGATGATAACGGTTCACCCGCATCCTAAGTTCCGTGAGATCCTAAAAGCTTCACCCAGCCATAAGGTGGTCGGAATATGTTGGGGATATTATCTGCTGTGTAACTCACCCTAGCTGGGCCGGGTCACCAAGAGGGTGACTCATCCTTTGGCGATTCAAGATTTGGCCCTGTAGGCCCAGGAGCTGGATGGCGGTTCAAGATCCTCGTGGAGAATCAATCATCGGGGAGTTATCCAGTCTTGGAAAGCACGACGGCTTAGAGATAGAAAGAACCATGACTTGTATGATGGCAAGGACTCTTGTAAACCCTAAGGGCTCAACTTGTATATAAAGGCGAGTCCCATGGAAGGAGAGGGCAGGTTAGAAATCATCGAGAGCTAGGTCAGGCGAGTTATGCCCTCCTTGTAATCGAAACATCATCAATACAACACAAAGCAGGATGTAGGCTTTTACCTCCTCACGAGGGGCCGAACCTGGGTAAATCTCTGTCCCGCTCCCGTTCAACCCCTTTCAGTCGCCACCAAGGTGCGATGGCTCCAACACTAAGTCCTTTCACGAGGACATCTGCCGTGACAAAACCACGACAGTTGGTGCCCACCGTGGGGCCTACGCATGGTGGAGTTGAGTTCTCAAAGGGAGGCCTACCAGGGTCAGGGAGCTACGCGGCTGGGCTCATGACCCGAAGCCGCCGCGGAAAGTACTACATCGACAACTCGCTGTGGGGCCCGAGGCCGATTCAATCGAATCCGGCTACAGAGTCCCCTTCGGCAAGGTCAACATCTTCATTGACATGGTCAGAGTACCCGTGCCTGAGCCGGACACCTCCACTGACATCATCGAGCCGGCTAGGTATATCCGTCCCATTGTGATGCCAAACCTAACACGCCCGATCTTCGTTGGCTTCACACAGGACTCTGATGAACCAGAGCGATCGACGACTCAGGAGACCACACCGGTAGACACGGACGACGAGTCATCCTTGGGCGACACAGATTCAATTCAATCTCTGCACGGGGGCTGCCTGGGGGATCTATCGCTGGCAATGGATACCGAGGTCCTCGACCGAATCCGCCGTTAGATCGCCGTATACATGGCTGGGGCAACTCAGTCCCAGCAAAACCCTGCAGGTGACAACGGGGCTGGCAAAACATCCAAGAGCCCAGCTGCGATCTTGGTGGACTTGTCGGTGGAGATAACAAGGATCATGGCGACCCCTGTAACGACGGAGAACCAGGTCACGAAAAATGCCGAGTTAGCAAAACTTCGAGATGAGATGGAGAAGGCTCGGCGAGATGCTAAGGCAGAAGCCGCCAGGATTGAGACCCGGCAAGCTCAGATCACTGCTGAGACAGCCTGCTTGAACACCGAAAACTGGCGACTCGAAAGGCATCAGCGCGCGTCCGACGCCGTTCATCAGAGGATGCACGAGGGACATTTACCCCCTGATTTGAACCCTACCCGCCTTTTCGACACTCCGCGCACCCCCGGGGCAGGAACCATTCCAGTAGGAGGGCCGGCTCAGCCACCAAACCCACCGCTTCAGCGAGTAGTGGATCGCGTTCCCTGTTTCGAGACGCCTCAGGGCCACTTTTCCAACCCCGTGGACAACGTGCTCGCCGCAACTCGCCGCAACTCGTGGCAATACTCCGGCTGAAATAGAAGCAAGAAACGCCAATGAGATGTTGAAGACGGCGGTGGTTCAAAATGCGCAATTCTCGCACAGCCTCGACCGACTGCACTCCACCCCCAGGCGAGACGCACCAGAAGCCGGCCAGAGGACCAACCCGCCATAACCAGCGGACTGCGACACCTACCTTAGGTTAACGCACCTGACCATCGGGACCCGCCTGGCCGGGACCACCAGGACATTCAAACCAGCCCAGCGCCGCTTATCGGATGTGGAAGGCAAGTAGGGGTTCCATGCTTGGCCCCCGCCCTTCACAATGAGCGGATGCCGAAAGATTTTAAAGGACCAAGGAAGGTGCCCAATTACACCCCGGACCTTGAGCCGGCGTCATGGGTTGAGTTATGAAATCGCAATGGACATGCTCGATGTAAGTGAAGCGGTCTGTGCCAGGTATATTACAATGATGCTCGAAGGGACGGTGTGCACTTGGCTGAAAAACCTGCCACCCAACTCCATCCAGACTTGGGCTGAACTGAAAGAACGTTTCATCAAAAACTTTCGGGGAACTTGCAAACGCCCGATGACGATAGTCGACTTACAGCACTGCGTTCCGCGCTCCGATGAGTCGGACCACTGGACGCGGTGGGTTGCCGAAATCATACACTCATCAGATGGCATCACGGCGGCTCAGGCTGTGTTGATCTTGGAGCAAAACTGCCACTATGAGCCCTTGGTGCAGAAGCTGGGGCGACTCAAGCGAAAGGTCCAGGATATGGGCGAATTGATGGACACCCTCACTTGGTACGCCGAAGCGGACGATACTAAAGATCCAGGAGAGGATGGCAGCAAAGCCAACTCGCAGAGGAAAGGCGAGTCATCCAAAAATCACACCCGGTTTCAGGGACGCGCCCACCATAACCATGGCGAGAACGACAAGAGAAGGTCGCAGGAATGGTCCATGGACTTTGTCGCCAACACCAGTGCTAATAATGGCAACCAGCACCAAAAGAAGAGGGGGTACAGTGGCAAGAAGCCGCACAACTATAATGAGATACTTAAGGGCCCATGCCCACACCATGCCATGGCGGATGGACCGGCGACTCACTCTTGGGAAGATTGTTACGTGATGCAGGAATTTTGGGCAGAGGCAATCAAGAAGGGTCAAACCACTGACCAGGGCCAACAGCAGGAACAGTTCGGTGCGCCTAATCAACGCCAGAACCCGTTCGACGGCTTTCCCGAACCAGGGGCCCAGGGCGGCTCACAATGAAGCAGTGTCCAGTATCCAGTGCACAACCAACAACGATATAACCCGCCCGGAGTGTTTCAGCAGCCACCCCTGCAGGGGCCTCCGCAGGGGCAAGATGATCATGGCGGGTTCCGTTGTAATCCCAAACAATTAAGCAGCGTGTAATACCATGTGTTCACCACCAGTGCCTATAAGCGAGACAAGAAGGTGAAGCACCGAAAATATAGTGTATCTGAGCCGGCACTCCACAGGTACCTCCACTGGTCCGAGCAGACTATCTCGTGGAGTAGGGAGGATCACCCGCCCAAAATTGATAACCCCGGGACTTAGCATTGGTCGTGGGCCCCCCAAGTCAGAGGATATACCCTGTTGAAGGTGCTTATGGATGGCGGCAGCAGCATCAACATATTATATTTTGACACCTTTCGAAGGATGAACCTATTAGAGAAAGACCTAATGCCGTCAACCACAGTATTCCATGGTATCGTCCCAGGTAAGTCGGCATACCCAATTGGGCGGGTCAAACTCACTGTGGCTTTTGGTACAACATCCAACCACAGGAGCGAGTCACTTATATTTGAGGTGGTCAAGCTAAAAAGCCCTTATCATGCGTTGTTTGGGCGGCCGGCTTACGCCCGGTTCATGGCTCGCCCCTGTTATGTTTACCTTGAACTCAAGATGCCTAGCCCTAAGGGACCCGTCACGGTCGATGGTGACATGAGGATAGCAAAGGAGTGTGAGGAAGGAGATGCGGCTTACGCAGAAATCGCGTGTGCTGCAGAAGAACTCAAATATCACCAAGCCAATGTTGATCCGGCAGATATGTCGCCCCTCAAGAAGCCAACAATAGATGCTGAGCCGCCCCTCAAGTTCAAATTGACGGATGACTCTAAGATGGTGGACTTCGTTCGTGGCGACTCATCCAAGCAGTTTACTATCGGGACAGGTCTGGATCCCAAATAGGAAAGTGCGCTCATCGAATTCATTCGTGAGAATCGGGACATCTTCGCATGGAAACCTTGTGACATGCCCGGTGTACCGAGAGAATTCGTTGAGCACCACCTTAATGTTTACCATAAGGCAAAGCCGATTCAACAATATCTTTGCAGGTTCAATGAGGAGCGATGCAAGGCGATCGGGGAAGAAGTCGCCCGTCTTTTGGCCGCCGGATTCATCGTGGAGGTCTTCCACCCTAAGTGGTTGGCTAACCCGGTCCTGGTGCTAAAAAAGAACGGCACTTTCCGCATGTGCATTGACTACACCGACCTCAACAGAGCTTGTCCAAAGGATCCTTTCGCCCTTCCCCGCATTGATAAAATCATTGATTCGGCGGCGGGCTGCGAGCGTTTGTGTTTCTTGGACGCCTACTATGGATATCACCAAATCAAGATGGCTGCGGAAGACCAGGAGAAGACAGCTTTCATAACCCCGTTTGGGACTTTTTGCTATGTATCCATGCCATTCGGGCTCAAGAGCGCCGGGGCGACTTACCAGCGTTCTATCCAAAACTGTCTCCGTGGCCAAATCGGACGCAACGTCCACGCTTACGTTCATGACATTGTGGTTAAAACTCGTAAGAAGGAGACACTCTTGGAGGATCTCAAGGAAACTTTTGACAATCTGCGGGTGTATCAGATGAAGCTAAATCCCACCAAATGTGTTTTTGGCATTCCCCTGGAAAGTTGTTGGGTTACTTGGTGTCCGAACGCGGCATTGAGGTCAACCCGGACAAAATCGAAGCAATTACTTCGCTTGGGAAACCAGCAAATATCAATCAAGTTCAACGCATGGCGGGTCGTATCGCGGCTTTAAGTCGCTTTATAAGCCGCCTGAGGGAGAAGGCTATTCCCCTCTATCAGTTGCTTAAGAAAGCTGATTGTTTCATTTGGACGGACGAGGCCAATGAAGCCCTGAAGCAGCAGCTGGTTAACCCGCCAGTTTTGGACGCCCGACTGAAAAGAGCCAATGCTTCTATACATCGCGGCAAACTCCAAGGCGGTGAGCGTGGCAGTAGCTGTCGAACGAAAGGAAGAAGAAAAATAGTATCCGGTACAACGCCCGGTGTATTTCATCAGCGAGGTGCTAACCCTCTCCAAACAACGTTACCCGCACTGTCAGAAGTTGGTTTATGGGGTCTTTATGGCGAGTCGGAAGCTCAAACACTATTTCCAAGAACATCCTATCACGGTGGTTAGCTCTGCCCCTCCTGGGGATGTCATCCAGAACCGAGAAGCAATGGGACGAAACGCCAAATGGGCGATTGAGCTTGGGCCGCACCACGTGCGGTATACACCTCGCACGGCCATCAAGTCCCAGGCATTGGTCGACTTCATCAATGATTGGACCGAGTTGCAGATTTCGAAAGACATGCCTGATCTCACGTACTGGACTATTTATTTTGATGGGTCCAGACAATTGGAAGGCTCGGGGGCTGGCGTGGTGTTGATTTCACCCGAGGGAGACAAGTTCTGTTATGTTCTCCGACTCATGTTCCCGCGTACTAACAACGCTGCGGAGTATGAAGCCTTGCTTCATGGTTTGCGACTCGCCAAGGAGATGAACCTCACGCGCGTCAGATGTCTTGGCGATTATGATCTGGTGGCTCAACAAGTTTCAGGTACATGGGACTCTCGGGACTCCTTGATGGTGGCTTACAGAAGGGCCGTGTCTGATGTGGCAGGTCATTTCCATGGTTATCAAGTTGATCATATCGACCGGCGACTTAACGAAGCAGTTGATGCCCTTTCACGCCTCGGCTCGCAACGTAAGCCGGTTCCTCCTAATGTTTTTCTGGACATTTTGCATAATCCTTCCGTGAGGGTTCCCTCAGAAGAGGAGTTGGCGATACCAGATCCTGAGTCCCAGCTGGTGGCGGTTCTCCGTGTTACGCCGGATTGGGCCCTTCCTTATTTGGCATACCTTACATGAGGCGAGTTGCCATCGGATGAGGTGTTGGCTCGCCAAATCGTCCGTCGGAGCAAGTCCATGGTCATCATCAACGGCGAATTATATAAGCGAAGTACCTCTGGGGTATTTCAAAGATGCGTTTCTTCCGATGAAGGGTGCGTAATTCTGAATGAGATCCATGCCGGAGATTGTGGGCATCATTCCGGGTCACATTCCCTGGTCTCAAAGGCCTTCCGACATGGATTCTTTTGGATGACGGCTCATGCGGACGTAGAAGAGATAGTTCGTCGATGTGATGGCTATCAACATTATGGCCGACAGGCCCATGTGCCGGCTCAAGAGATGAGGATGATCCCTATCACCTGGCCCTTCGTGGTCTGGGGGTTAAATATGGTTGCCCCCTTTAAGATGTCATCCAACAAAAAAACTCATCTGCTGGTGGAGGTTGATAAATTCACCAAGTAGGTCGAAGCAGAACCTGTCGGCAGCTGTGATGCAGAAACGGCCGTCAAATTCTTGAAAAATTTGATCTTCCTGTTTGGATACCCACACAGTATTATCACTGGTAATGGTACCAACTTATCACAAGGAGCGATGCAGGAGTTTTGCCACCGTGAGCACATCTCGTTTGATGTATCTGCGGTCGCTCATCCACAATCTAATGGGCAGGCGGAACGGGCAAATCAGGAAGTACTGCGAGGAATCAAGCCCCGACTTATGATTCCCCTGTAGCGCACCCCAGGGTGTTGGGTTGAGGAGTTGTCTCCAGTATTATGGAGCATCCGAACCACCCTGAACCATTCTACGGGTTTTACTCCCTTTTTCCTGGTATACGGAGCAGAAGGCAGTCTTCCCAGTGACATTAGGCATGACTCGCCCAGAGTTGCTGCTTATGTGGAACATGACAACGAGTTGGCACGTTAGGACTCTTTGGATGCTTTGGAGGAAGCACGCGATCTGGCTGCCGCCCCATCGGCTATTTATCAGAAGGACTTGTGGAGTTATCATAGCCGCCGGGTCAAGACCCGAGCTTTTCAGGAGGGCGACTTAGTGCTCCGTTTGATCCAAGATCGCACTGGCATGCATAAGTTGTCACCACCATGGGAAGGGCCGTTCATCGTCAGCAAAAACCTTCGCAACGGGTCATACTATCTGGTGGATCTTCGGCCTGATCGGCCAACCACGGAGGCTGAGTCAACTCGCCCCTCGAACATAGCCCACTTGCGGCCTTATTACACTTGAGCTATTGGCTCCGTTTTTTTCTTATCTCATCTTTTGAAAAATTGCAAGTCTTTCATTTATATAAAGCAATAAAGTTGATGCCCACAAATTCTGGGTCTTTCCTGCCACTTCATGTTATTGAAAGCATGGATCTTTATTGCTCTTCGATAAGTCGCCCAAGCATGGGCGCTATCCATACCAGAGAGCATAAGTCGCCATGCTGCACTTATTACAACACTGGGTATCGATAAGCCAAAGAGGATCAACTCGCTGCAAGCGCGTGATTCAGACATGGGCGCCTTATATGATTTTGGGGATTATACCGGCTTACTTGGGGGCTATCAGCTCCCAGGTCGTTTTGTGGTAAGAGTGTATACGCTTCTACAATCCTATGACCGCTCTTTCCCCTAATCATAGGTCATTTGGGTCTTCCTCTCACTGATATCAGCCTTACTACCCATTTGGCTATCGAAAAATTACCGCATTACAAATGGTTATACTGGACTGTGTGTTGGCCGAATCGCCATATGAACCCATGAACTCTTGGCGAGTTAATCCTCTCTATGGACCCTGAACTCGCCTTAGTTAAAACATGCATGGTACCGGCTAGCGCCCCACATAGAGAATAGAGAAACCATTGGTTCATTGAACCTGCTTCACTGAAGCTTGACTCGTGCCTGATCAGTCGGTCTAAATACTTGAGCTTTTTTACACAAAAAAGTCTCCCTCGGGTAGCACTATAATTTATCTAACTCGTCCTATCCTGTCGCGACTTGAACGAGCCGACGAAATTCTTACTTTCACCTTCCTCGCACTGCCACAAGGTTTCACAAATTTTTACGACTCGCCGGATCTTTTTTGAACCAGGCTCTTCTGCATATAATTCGCCAGAACATGTTGAGTCGGTTATCATTTATTATCATCCATTACTCACTGAGGTGGTTTGATGTATGTTTGTAGCCCAACAGGTTGATGGTCAAAATCTCTACTGACATGGCGGGTCAAGCATCATAAGGCGCCTCGAGGGCGATACAAGGTTTTTTCAATATCGTAGCAAGGAATTGTTTTCTACACTAACCTATTACATGGCTCGGATGGCCGATTCAGTAAAGATCTATTCTGGTGGTGCCTCCGGGTCAGCTTGCCCTGAGCTCTGGCCGACTTCAAGTTGTAAGTCTCCCAACACCCAATTACATTTGGATAGAGAGGCAAATTCGTCTTCATCATTCAAGAATGCCGAGAGGTCCGCCTCCAAATCAAAAGGGTTTCTGGGCCGACGAGGAATCAAGCTGGTTGTCACAAAGGTTGGTGGGTTTACTTTATTGTTCTTCTCGTCATAAGCAGCTTGGTATTTTGACAAGTCCAAGCTTGCTGCTAGGTGAGTCGCCGCCAAGCGCGATTCCCTAACGACACGCTGATAATCATCTTGAGTAAATTCTCACTCGTCGTCCTTGAGCTGTGGGAAGCCGGCTGCTACTTCTTTGGGTTTCAGTTCTGGAGCATACGCCAAACACCGACTCAGCGTAGTCAGCACCCCTTTCCGGGCGGCTGATCGGATTAGCTCACCTATCTGAGGTGGAAGGGTGGATAAGAAGCCAAGCCTCTTTTTGATTGATGTGATTGGTTCCTTGGCGCCCATCACTGCTTTCACGGTCAGCACACTCCCAGTATACAGCTGCTCAGTCAATGTGTAAATCGCCTTTAGCCTCAAGATGTAGTCGTCCTGAAGGTTGGCGGCTCTCGGGCCTACATAAGGGACGATAATGGTCAGTTTTTTTTCACACTATTTTTTTTCTCTTGCAAAGTACAAAATCAAGGATTTCCTTCTTACCAAAGATGGCTTGTGTCATGTTGGAGATATGTTTCTTTAAGCCGGCCAGCTCTTGTTGCACGGCTTCTAGCTTTGTTTCAACCATTTCCGCTCGCTTTAGCGTGACGGCCTGGTCCGCTTGGGATTTCTTGTTGGCGGTTCTCAACTTTTCCATATCAGCTAAAATCAGCTAGTATTTTTCCTCTGCTTTAGCCCGCGCATCTTGCTGGTCGGCCAAACTTTTCTTTAAGTCGTCCAATGTCGACTCAGCTTGGGCCAGTGATTCCTGTCAACATATTATCAAGGGTCAAGTCTCAGAATTATTGCAAGCAACACCCCTGACACTTGGGGGCTAATGTATAATTTTTAGACAAAATTATACCAATCAAGACCCGGCTCATCTTTCAAAAGATGACCCGGCCCTTGGGGGTTATAGGTCGAAAGTTTTTTCTACAATCAAGACCCAACTCATGTTTCAAAAGATGACCCGGCCCTTGGGGGTTACAGGTCGAAAGTTTTTTCTACAATCAAGACCTGGCTCATTTTTCAAAAGATGACCCGGCCCTTGGGGGTTACAGGTCGAAAGTTTTTTTTCTACAAATCAAGACCCGACTCATCTTTCAAAAGATGACCCGACCCTTGGGGGCTAATGAGAAGGGTATGCATTAAGGCGTACCTCATGTTTATTCTTCATTATATGGAGCAGACTCTTCTCCAGTTCATAACTTGTTTCCAGGAGACTTACGAAGACGGAACAGAGCTCTTTAAACTCAAGATTTTCATATTGAGAGAGTTTTGCCTTGGAAACTTCATGTCCTGTAGAAGGATCAGACAATGTTGATACATGCTTCGGTAAGACTGCCGAAGCCGGCTTAGAAAAGCTACTACCAGTAATTATTACAGCGTCAGGATCTTCAGTCACGTTCAACGGATTTGGCGGGTTGGGCGTTTCCATGCCTTCTTGGAAGAACTTGGAAGGCCAACCTGATCATCAGGTATATCTTTCACTGGGTCAGCACGAGCCGGTGCTGGAATTTCTTTAAGTTCTGGAGCCGGGGTGGAAGTTGAGCCGCCAGTCTTTCTCTTCTTCGCTTGTGCTCTAAAGGAAAAGAGGGTCATGCTTAAAAGCAAGCATCATCAGTATCAGGAAGAACATAAGTATTATAAAGAACTTACCCTGGTACGTGAACCATTGGCGGAAGGGCTGACATCACTGAGTCGCCTGATGAAGGGGGAGAAGTGTGCAAAGAGTAATATCTCAAAATATGAGCGGGTTACAAGTATGATCCAAAAGAAAATGAAGGTGGACATCGATAAAGGACACCTCATGCTGCCGTTTCTTAGTGGGAGTCTTCACTGGTAACCCGGACACTAAATCTCCTGAGTGGCTCCGAGTCTTCCGATAGGAAGCGTGTTGCGATTTCTTCAAGAGAAAATTAGGATCCAGACAAGCATTCGGGTGAGACATGGGAACTTTCCCACAAACCCGCCTGGCCGGCTTAGGCGGAGGAGAAGGTGAGTCGGAAGAAATAGAAATTACTTCTACGCCGTCATCTTGGCTTTCGTTATCATCATTCTATACATAAGAGATGGAGAGATATAAGCACAAATTATAGCAAGGGATGTCAAGACAAAGAAGAGATAATTTTACCTCTGAAGAGACGTCACCGATTTGGGATTTGTCCACATCAGACGATTTGGTGATGGCGCCTTTGCTTTTACCCTTGGTTTTCTTTTTTGGAGGCGTCCTGGCTTGCTTCAGGGCCATCTTCTTCAGCCTCTTGGACCAGAATCGGTCGCCTTTCTGAAGTGGAATTTTTATTATGCGAATCAGAATCCAAGTAAGTCGGAAAGAATGAACCAAAGGCGGGTTAAATTATTTACCTTAGGAGCCAGGTTAATCTTGCAGAATGGCTTAAGCCCTATTTGGCTACACTTGGCCATGGGCTCACCGGTTAACTTCTTGATAATGGTCACAATATCATTCTCTGTGAGTGCTGTGCGGAAGTAGCATTGGGGGTGGTCCAAAGTGCCATCATACTCACACATCAAGCCGTCTCGGCGACTCAAGGGAAGGATGCGCCATTCCACCCAGCAGCAGATCAGATCAACCCCAGTAAGACCATTGTTTGTTAGAGATCGTAACTCGGATAGCACCGGAATAAAATCCGACTCCTCTTCTTCGGTGAGCTTGTCTGGAAGCTTAAAGTTTATAGGTAGGCGTTCCTTCCTATAGCCGAGGAGTTTGTTTTCACCCGGAGGAGAAGTTTCCTGGCAATAAAACCAAGACTCGCCCCAGCCTTTGGGATGGCTTGGCATGGCGAGTGATGGGAATGAGCTGTCCCTGCGACGTTGAACATTGACACCTCAAGTTCTAAGCTAGGGCCATTGGCAAACTCGGTCTGGCAATTCAAGTGAAAGAAGTACCAGAACAAAGGGACTGAAGGTTCCATCCGCAAGTAGGCTTCACAGAATACTTGGAACTGACATATGTTGCTAATCGAGTTGGGGCCCAGGTCTTGGAGGCGGACGTTCATGAAGGCCATAGCATCTCTGAGGAATTTTGACCCTGGCAGCTTAAACCCCCGTTCGAGGTGCTCAGCAAAAACAACTATCTCCCCTTCCTTCGGGTTGGGGATTTCTTCGCCTAACCCGGATGGCCATCCGATAACTTCTTTCGGGTCAAGATTCCCCGTCTTCATGCAGTCATTGAGGAAAGCATCGTCAACTTTAGTCGGGAGCCAATCGGCCTTGAAAACGGTATCCATAGCTACAAAGGAAAAGGTCACGGATAAATTAACTCGCCAAACGCTAGCTGAGTGGCTAAGAGGATCTATTAACTCGCCGAACATTTGTCAAGTGACTAAGGGAATCTGTTGACTCGCCAATAAGGGACCGGGTCTGGACACAAGGGTGACTTAGGAATTTCCTATTGTTTAGGGGAGACAACTCACAGCCTCAGAGATGTTCATTAAAATGGTAAAGTGCGGATCTATAAACAGGTTTTTACACGGCAGGCAGTAAAATATAGATCTACGAGCAGGTAAAAATGGATAGAAAAGAGCCTGGATAAGGTGAAACAGCCTATGGCTAGGGTAAAAACAGTGAGGTTGATTTGATAGAAGCCTTTCTTAGTTCCTTGACAGGAGCTAATCGATTGAGGATATGGTCAATATTACCGCGCCTATCACTACTGTGAATCAATCAACATATATGGAGGTATTCAAGGTGCTCTAAGGAACCGACGGACGATGAACATCGAAGAGCTAACATCTGTTTCTAATGGCGAAGGGCTGACCTGATGATGGCGTCCGGAGGCGACCGAGAGAGATCTGTGGCGAGTGTTGCGTCCTTGGTCGGCTTGGAGACGCGTCAAACGCGGTGGCCGGAGATGGAGTTTCCTCGGGCGGAGATGGAGTTCTTGGTGCGGTTGCGAGGAAGAAGAGGCCAACAAAATGGGTAGGTGGAGATGTTCTCTGCCCCCTTTCCCGAGCCTATTTATTGGGTCGGGCGCTGGAATCGAGGCGTCTGGCGCGGGAACTGAAGATAGGATAAAGATTCACCATAATAGCGCCAAGATTTTCGGGATATCGGTGCCGAGAGATCCGTTGGGTATTGCGTCGTCATTTTTTCCGAGATTAAAGGGATAATATGATGTCATCAAGAAATGGTTCAGCGACTTGGATATTTCCGCGAAGGGTGGCGGTTTAGACGTATGATATAAAAAAAGAGGAGAATGAGTCGCTCCTGCCTAGGTAAGAGTATTGGCGTGAACTGGTTCAAGTCAATCTTGGGCCTAATGTTGGGGATATTATCTGCTGTGTGACTCGCCCTAGCTGGACCGGGTCACCAAGCGGGCGACTCATCGTTTGGCGATTCAAGATTTGGCCCTGTAGGCCCAGGAGCTAGATGGCGGTTCAAGATCCTCGTGGAGAATCAATCATCGGGAAGTTATCCAGTCTTGGAAAGCACGACGGCTTAGAGATAGAAAGAATCATGACTTGTATGATGGCAAGGACTCTTGTAAACCCTAAGGGCTCGACCTGTATATAAAGGCGAGTCCCAGGGAAGGAGAGGGCAGGTTAGAAATCATCGAGAGCTAGGTCAGGTGAGTTACGCCATCCTTGTAATCGAAACATCATCAATACAACACAAAGCAGGACGTAGGATTTTACCTCCTCACGAGGGGCCGAACCTGCGTAAATCTCTGTCCCGCTCCCGTTCAACCCCTTTGAGTCGCCACCAAGGTGCGATGGCTCCAACACTAAGTCCTTTCACGAGGACATCTGCCGTGACAAAACCACGACAGAATACGACCATACAAAACGACTCTAAGTCGTTTTGTATATGGCCCGTATTCCGCCCGACCACCACCTATCGTGTCTATGATGAACATGGGCATGAAGGACTAGGTCATTTTGGACCACAAACCCCTTGGCCAGTGACTACCCATAGCAAGTCCCCGTTCTCCTCACCTGTCTCATGAGCACTGTGCTTATGTCATGGTTGGCGAAAATATGTCGTCATCCTCACTGATGACATACTTATTCACCCAATAAGAGGAAGAACACCTTAGTCATGTTTGGACGAGCCCCATTAAAGCTCATCGATATGCCTCTCGAGGGTACAGTGTTATCTCGAGAAGGTGGGCTTCTCGAAACAACCCCAAGACTGCGAAGATCAATCCTACTCAAGTCAAGACGAAGAACCGCCATGGTTGGGAGCCATGACAACGACGAAGAAGCAATAGAAGTCAACCACCGATCCCGCACCAGCTACATCAACAATGTCAAGAAGCCTCGACGATTCAAGATGGTGAAACCTTCAGACAATGAGAGAAATCAGAGGGCCTCTTCTTGGTCCAAACCAAGGATGAGAGTCCTAATTGGGTCATGGTGAAAACCTGCAAACGGTGATTCACCCGCTTGCCGATCCATAAACCTTGGGAGTGGATGACTGGTCTATACTCTTGGGTAGCCAGCCCCTCTAGAACCCCTCATGAACCCTCCGAGATGGTAGGGCCTGTTCTGTACTCTGAGTCTCCGAGCTTAGACTCCTGAGCAAGACCCAACCCAGACCCTTCTCGAGAAGCCTTCGAAGACCACCGCCACACCCTTGAGGATGTAGATCACTTGCGACCATAGCTTGCCTCCCTTAAGGGAGTCAAGGACTTCCTTGTTAGCAGGGAGCTACGCGAAGGCCCTAACCCTTATGTTCTAATGCGAGACATCTAGATGTCACTAACCTGCATACGAATCCCCGCGACCAGAACCCAGACACACTATCTTGCCACGTATTCTGACTTTGGAATGCACTTGCAAGACCAGGACCTTGCATGGACTTCATTCACCAAGCCCTTGACCTCGGTCAAGAATAACCTATTGCCAGACCCCGCTAAGTCAGGTGAGGACGGGCGGAGCATTGGAAGATGTATCATCAAGAACCTCCAGAACCACAACAACAACATGGGGACAAAAAGACTACCTGTGACTCAAGATTTTGTATCACTCCAACCCAAGCCTAGAAATCTTTGGGACAAGATTTTTTTAAGGGGGTAAGGACTGTCACACCGTGTGTTTAGCTTTCCTGACTCATTTTTTCTATTTCAAAAATTAGGAGCAAATTTTTTTTTTGTGATTGCTTATGATGCTTGAAGTGACTATTGCTTGCTTGCTACTATGCGTGTGTTTGATTCTAAAAAATTCTTATTACTCTTGAGACTCACCTCCTTAGCCCAAGACTCCTCCCTAATGATCATGCCATGTGTTTAGGACCAGAAATTATTTTCACCAAATATTATTTTCACTAAAAAGCACTTCTTTGAACTAAGCTTTCAAAACCCGTGAGATGGGATTTGTACTACAAGTCCTCAAATAAGGGAATTCATTTTGCATCAATTATTTTATTTAAAATCCATTATCAAAATGACTTCCAAAAACCACAATATTATTATTTTAACAGTTATTTTACTATTTTATTTAAATGCCATCCAGTGAGGCCAGAAATGGTCTCTTATGAAGGGAAGTTATTTTTATTGCTTTCAAAATATTTGAGAAAATTAAGGGAAACTCAGTGGACATATATATTCCATATATATGAGTTTAAACACATGGTCATGTTCAAAATATTGGGCAAACCCCTTCAAACCCTTCCTGCCTATTTCAAGCTTTTGGAATATTTTTATAAGAAATATTCTCCATAAATTCCTGTAAAATTCCAGCATGTCACCTATGATATGTTTGATGATCTTGCCAAGTTTCATATCAATCCAAGTTGATTTGACTCCCCTAATTATTATTAAACTCTATTCGTCCAGATCCAAATTTGAGCAACTCTACATTGTCAAGTGTCTTCAATTGTGCTCAAATTTGGTAGACATGTTCTTATACTCCAATAATGCATCCACACCAAGTGGTGCATCAAGGATAATAGAAGAACTTGTCCCAAACCCTCAAAACCCCCTCTGTTGATTTCTGACTTTGGGAAACTTTACATTCTAAAGTTTCTCCATTTGACCCCAAACTTTTTCAGCATGCCTTAATGCTCAAATAATGCCCCCACACCAAATATTGGATTTGTGGGAATTGATTTGAATAGTTTTGTAAGCAGAAAGCTACTTCTGCCCATTTCATGGGTTTTCCAAGTCTACATTGGAAACCTTCTCCACCAAATCCCAAATTTGGCGTCCAAGCTTATTTTTATCTATTATTAGATCATGTTAAGTTTCATATCCATTGAAGTTCATCTAGTTGCTCTGCCACTCATCAAGCACCTTGTGTGCATTCAGTTTCTTGGCTACTTTGGCCCCTTCCACTTCAACCCTTGAACTAAACTTTCTATCGCAGCTTCATATAGTTACATTTTACCTCGAGTAACATTTCCATGGCCACTGGTCAATTAGTGAAGAGAGGCTTCATGTAACTATTCCTCATTTTACCCTTGGAATCGCCATTTTTACCCCTCTTGCCCCACTTCTGTTTAAGACAAAGCGCCCACCTCTTGCCAGATGGTTCCTAGCATCCCAAAGCATTGTTTCAAGCCAAGAGATGGCATGCTCATGTGGAGAAAATGAGCAGGACATCCTCAAGTTGAACCGTGGATGAAATGTAGCTTTGTACAACAAGTACTAGCTACCCTTCTTTGCTTGAGCTGAATCCTTGCAGTGGTGTAGTATTTCCATACCAGATGCTCCAGGACATGGTTCACCTCCATTCCCTTCCTATGAAAGCCACTTATTCCAGCCCCAAGTTTGTTGTTGCAAACTTAATCAGAGTCCAAATGCATTCAAACCAGCCCGAGATGCAACCAAATTCCTGAGTCTCTTTCCTGCATGTGTGCCCTATGTGTTGGACATGTTTGACTGGTCTTAGAAGCCCTGTGGAGTCGACTGGCCATGGTGATCGCGCTGGGAGCATGCTGTAACAGTGCTCTGCACAATTTCTTTGTCCTGCAGCTCCATTCCCTAAATGGACGCGTGTCCCAGCGCACCATGGCACTCCCCTTGACCAGTCCAACCCATGTTGACGCCTAGAACCAGCCAAATATCCCGTGGCACGCATGCTCTCGCCGTGCACCGAAGCTCCAATAGCTCCCGAGCTCTCTCTTCCTCTCTCCTTTTTATTCCCTCTTCCCCAAGCCCTCTCGGGCTCCCCCCAGATCCTCCTCTCTCCCGCGAATGCCCATATGCCCCTAGTCTCTCTCTCGTGCCCTTGTTCCCCCGCCATGGCCGAAGGAACTCCGGCGACCTCGGCTTGAATTCGGGCAAGCTGGGCCTCCCCTCCCCCTTTGAACCACTCCATGGGGTCCCCCTCGCCGTCTTGAACCTTCCCTCGTAGCTCCCCATCCTCCTTGGTGGCCACGCCACCATGCCTCCATCGTCGCAGGCCGCATCTGCCATGGCAGGAGCTGGCCGCAACCAGGTCCTCCGTGGAGCGCGTGGAGCCTTCCTCTCTAGGTCGCCGCCTCCCCCTGGGGCTCTAGGAGGCCAGGCCTCGCCAGACACAGCGCAGGACGCTAGCTCGAGCGACGCAAGCGCCCCTCTGCTCGTCTCTAGTCGACAGAGGCAGGAGGTTGAAGAAGGCCAGCGGGCCCCGCGCGTCAGCTGGCTGGTGAGGCAGCCAGGTGGGGCGTGCCACTTAAGTGGCAGCGCCTCCGCCTTTACCACCTCCCCGCGGCGAACGCGCACTCGGGCGAATACGCCTACGGCGTGGCCCTCGCGTGCTCCAGGCGCTCGGTTGGGCCGACCCGAATGCCTATCTAACGCCCTGGGCGCAAGATAACCCCCGAGGTTGAGCTCCTTTTTCTCATTTTCCTATTTTGCATAACTCCAAAAATCAATATAAAAACCATTCTAACTCTAAATTGTTTGATTCAAACTCCTGCAGGTTCCTAAAATTCAGGGCTATCCAAATATGTGCCTTGCACATTTTTCCAAGCAACCTTTTTGTGGTGTTTTATTTAAATCCAAATCTGAATGACTTAAACCCCACCTTGTGAAATTCCTAGAGGGTCCAAATCAACTCCAAATGGAGTGATTTCAATTTCAGGAGCCTTCTAATATCATACCCTATTTTTGAAGCCTTGGTCAACATTTTTATCAGGCTTTATTCTGTTGTATTAAATAAATAGCTTCCTATTGCTATTTATCTAGTATTAGAAAATTCCTAGTATAATCATTTCAACTCCAAATCTAGTGAAACAACTTCCTAAATATTTCTCAAATTGTTCTCTGTTAAATGAGTGCCTCCACTCATTTTAATCATGATATTTTCTATGGGCTTCATAAATAATTCCCTACTCCTCCTTTCCTCCATTCAGAAATCCCTGATGATCCAAACCTCCTATGGCAAGCTTCAAGTATTTTTCTTTTGACCAAAGAGGTCCAAGAAAAATATAACTTCCATTTTTATATTACTTTTATTTCTCCTTGTCGTGTGGCTTATTATGTTCGTTTCCGACGATAGTTGACAGAGCAGATGGAATACTCGGAGTTGGATCGGAAGACCTCGAAGGCCCCGTGAACTTATGATAGCAAAGGCAAGCAACTCTTTGACCATGTCTGCGCATATTTTATGATGCATGCTTGTGTAGCAAATATTTTCGTTGCATATGATCATAAGTGCCGGTAAATCATTGAAGTGATGTTACCGATGGCTCCTCCGGAGCACATGCATTGAGCTTGATCCTACGACCTATGAGGGTCATGCTAATATCATGTTGACAAGTAAAGTTAGAAGTAGTATTAGCATAAGCATGTTGATGACATAAATCAAAGGTTTAGAAAAACCCCGTCGAGTGCCACTAATGCCCGAGGGTAATGATGAGTTAGGTGGCCACTTTTGGTGAAGTGGTGCACCGAGTATTTGTGTGTGTATGGTTTCGGAAATGGGATCACATTTATGATGTGTCGACCGTCCAAACCTTACATGTACGACCATGTTGCCCCTTTAAGGCACGGGGTTGTGTTCATTACTCTGGTGGTGCTAGCAAAGAGCCACATTACTAGTGGTGGGAGTGATGTGTGGTCACTCTCGTGATGGGGTCATGCCAGGTAGGGCGACTATGCCATTTTTACGTGTTCCAGGCACACCGTTGGTCCCCGCATGGTTGATACTGTCCAAAGTCGATGCTCGTAAGACGTACAACATTTGGGCTGGGTATCGATCGAGTGCACCTCTTTGTCTAGTATCGTCAGGGGAAAGGCATTGATCGGGTACTTACCTCGGGTATGTTATATACCGCGAGTCGTGGATAACACGAAAGTTTTTCGGATCTCATTGGTCCACCGTACTACCTCTACAGAGTGTAAAACTATTCGAATAGTCGTGTCCATGGTCAAGGACAGTTGGGTGGTGCTGCTTAAACTATGTCCAGTAGTTTCCGCATAAACCAAGTGTGTGTGACTGTGTGGTAAATGGTGTTAATATAAAAGAGCTGATATGACCAAGGTTGGTGACTTGGCATATAGGGTGAACGCGGAGTGTTCAGCCCTCGATAGATATATTGATATCTGTAACCTGTTCTTCAAAGTAACATTTAACTTATGTTGCATACCCATGATCATGTTTATTTACGACCAACAAGATATCCACCAAAGAAGCATATTATTGTTATCCTTCACTTCCATTGTTCATATCATGGGCTGTTTGCGAGTACATTCAAAGTACTCATTGGCTTGCCACCGGTTATTTCATTGACCAGGTATGAGAGAACATGATTTGGTGAAGAGTAACTCGGTGCCGTTCTTGCGAGCTAGGACGCTTCCCATTCAGAATGTCTGTAGGTTAAGGCTGATGGCATGGGTTCACGCTTTCGACCAATATTTCCGCTATTGGTCCAGTTTGGTGTGTTGGCCCTCAAGGCCCTATATATGTAAGACCTGACCACAATGATCATTTGTTGTATCAAACGGTATGTATGGATGTAAGACTCTTAATATTCAGTATATGTGTGTTCCGTGAGCATTGATCTCTCGGACCACTCAACACGTTCATATATAATTTATTTGAATGTGAGTTACAAATTATTTTCTATGAATTTGGAAAAAATACATTTTTCGGAATTTCCACGATTATGTCTAAATAGGAAATATATTAAATGCATCAACATTCCGTCAGCAGGTCAACTGGCCGTTGCCAGGTCAATCCTGACCAGTAGGGTCCACTGGTTAGTGACCCACGCACTAAAAAGAGTAAATTTAACTCCTCGGTTTCGTTACTAGGGCTGGGCCACTAGTTAGTGACCCATTAGGCTAATTAATATGTTAGTTTATTTAGTGACTAAACTAAAGTTAACCCAAGCTTTGCCCGACCTATAAGTGACCGAGGGGGTCAAACCCGTGGTCAAACAGGGGCTGGCTCACCGACGTTGAGTTACTGGCGACCACACACACGACGAAGGGCTCATGTTTCTCCTACAAGTGACCAAAATAGCGACGGCGGGCATCTACAGAATGGGCTCTCGCGCACACATCTATTGGGACAAACCAAGGGCTGAGTGGTTGGAAACATCGCCGACGATGATCTTGGTGGACGCCTGAGCTTGGGCATCGTCGGGATCGACGACACATGGCGCAAACAAACCGAAACTAAGCACCTACGGCATATATGGGGCCTCACGAGCTCACTGGTAGCCTCAGGTGGACCCGAGGAGCACCGGAGCTCTTCGGGCATCATTGAAATCGAGAACTACAGCTAGTAATCGATGGCGAGAGGAGGGGGAACGGAACCAGGGCTCACATGGTCTTGTAGACGTTGAGATCTTGCTCGGGGACGACCCGAAGAAGGGGAATGACGGTGGTGATCTGGGGCAGCCAGAGTTGGAGAAGAGCTTAGGGTCGATAATGTGGAGTTCGTCTGGTCGCGTGGCTTGGTGGAGAGGAAGAGGGAGACGAGGCGTATCTCGTGGGCTGGTCGGCGAGGCGAAGTAGCGTCTGAGGCTACGCAGGCGACGACGGCGAGCTTGCGGCTGTGGTGGCCATGGAGAGCAGAGGGCAATGAGAGAGCAGGGACGCGAATGGCGAGCGCAATGGTTCAGGACAGCAGCGGGGGTCTTATCCATGTTGTCGCGCTGGCCTGGGGAGGCACGCAAGCAGCCTGGTACCGGCGTGTTGCACGACGGTGGAGCGGCGGCCTCGCTCTCCTCTACCTACTGGCAAAGGAAGAAGACGATAGGAGGGGAGCCGGTGGTGGGCTCGGCCACCACTTAGCAGGTAAGGGCCGAGGTAATCTCTTTCCTTTTTCTATTCCTTTTAATTAATATTGTATTTTATTTAATTGCCCTCTATTTTATTTTTCTTTGGGCAAAATCCTTAACACAAAAATCGTGGAATTAATTATGGAGTATAATTGGAATATTTCCAAGCTCCACAAAAAGTTTTAGCATTTTTGAAACAACTAAAATAATTATAGTCATTCATTTTGTGTTTTGCAACAATTTCTTTGGTTTATTTAAAACACCAAAATTTTCATGAAAATTTAATCCACCCCTCGTATGTTGTTGCCAACATTTATGAGACATGGTGAACATTCTTGAAAGCCATTTTGGATTCATTGAAAAGCACAATTATTTGAATAGTTTTATTCAAATGAGGTACTAGAGTTTGTTAGTCCCCATTTCAAGTTTAGCAACATTTTAAACATGATGCAACACTCATGCTAGCACAACACAAGAGGGAAACCAGGGATGTGAAAACTCACCCCCACTAAAAAGAATATCATTACAATATTTAGATGTCATCGCGAAGAGTGTGGGGTACTTTAGTCGAAGACGGTCGTCCCTTTCCTAGGTTGCTTCTTTTTCCGAATGATTTGACCACGGAACCTTGAGGAACTTGATGTTTCGGTGTCGAGTGGCATGCTTAGCTTGATCAAGAATACGAACAGGGTATTCTTGATGTGAAAGGTTATCCTAGAGATCAAGCGTTTCGTGGTCAAGTTCACGGATAGAATGCGAGAAGCAACGCCTCAGTTGCAAGACATAAAAGACATCATGAACCTTGGAAAGATGGAAAGGAAGTTCCAATTGGTAGGCAACCTCTCCTTGTTTGGAAAGAATGCAAAAGGGACCAAGGTAATGAGGAGCCAATTTGCCCTTGATACCGAATTGATGGGTACCCTTCAGAGGTGTAACCCGAAGGTAAGCCTTCTCGTCAACTTCAAAGGTCACAACCTTATGATGGCGATCATATTGGCTCTTTTGGTGAGACTAGGTTGTTGTCAACTTCTCACGAACAATGTGAACTTGCTCTATTATCTGCTGAATCATATCCGGACCAAAGAGTTGCCTCTTTCGAGTTTTTGACCAGTTAAGAGGTGTTCCACACCTTCTTCCATAGAGAACTTCAAAAGGAGCCTCGTCCAGGCTTGATTGATAACTATTGTTATAAGAAAAATCATCAAATGGAAGGCATTTCTCCCGATTCATGCCGAAAGATATAACACAAGCTCTAAGCATATCTTCCAAGATTTGATTGACTCATTCTACTTGGCCACTTGACTGGGGATGGAAAGGAGTGCTAGAGGAGAGATGAGTCCCCATAGCATTTTGGAAGCTATCCCTGAAATGATAAGTAAAGATACTTCCACGGTCTAAGTTAATCTCCAACGGAATATCATGAAGAGACACTATTCAAGAAATATATAACCCCACTAGCTAGCTGCCAATTATACTCTCTCGAACAGGAAGAAAATGAGACACTTTGGAAAGATGGTCAATTACCACCAAGATAGCATTATTCCCTTTCTTGGTCCTGGGAAATCTGGTGATGAAATCGATAACGACTTTATCCCATTTCCATTTAGGAATAGCTAAAGGTTGAAGGCTGCGAGCAGGCCTTTGATGTTTTGCTTTAACACAACGAAAAATGTTGCAGTTTGCAACCAACTCAACAATTTCTCTCTTCATCCTAGTCCACTAGAACCTCTAGCGTAGGTCCGGATACATCTTGATACCAGCAGGATGAATCATGAGAGGACAATCATGAGCCTCCTTAAGGATCAACCTCCATAATTGTTCATTCTTGGGAACCACCATGCTATTCTCAAACAAAACAAAAACTTGATCATTCATTGAAAAACAACCAGCAGATCCGCGCTTGATGTTTTTCTTGATCCGAGAAATTCCCGTATCTTGCTTCTGTGCGGCTATGAATTGATCCGAAAGGGTAGGTTTCGCCACCATGGGGAACAATGTGAAGGTTTAGCTTCTAAAATTCCTCATGGAGAAGTGGTTGACTTATTTGTAACATAAGATTGTTACAATAAGACTTACAACTTAGTGCATCAACCATGACATTGGCTTTCCCCGAGGTGTAAGTTATCCCTAAGTCGTAATCTGTAATCCAGTCAACCCATTGTATTTTCCTAAGATTCACATCCAGTTGGGTGAAGATATATTTCAGACTTTGCTGATTAGTGTAAATTTCACAACGATTACCTAGAAGGTAACGTCGCTAGGTTTTCAGTGCATGGACTACAAATGCAAGCTTTAGATCATGTGTTGGATATTTATCCTCATGTGGATACAACTGTCGAGATGCGTATGCAATCACATGACGATACTTCATGATAATGCAACCTAATCCTTGTCACAAGGCGTCACAATAGGTATCAAAGTCCTTAGAAAAATATGGTGGTACCAATACGGGTCCAGAAGTCACGCGTCTTTTCAGTTCCTGAAAACCGTGCTCGAATTGTGGGGTCCACTTGAACTTTTTATCTTTCTTCTGGAATTGAGATAGAGGCTTGGCAACCTTGGAGAAGTTCTCGACAAAACAACGACAATAACTCGCTAGACCAAGAAAACTCCTAACTTGCTTACCCGATTCAGGTTGATTCCAATCAAGGACAATTTGAACTCTCTCAGGATTGACTGCAATAGCCTTACCAAAGATTATTTGGCCTAGATAGGTCACTTATGGTAACTAGAATTCACATTTGGAGAACTTGGCATAAAGGCGGTGCCCTCAAATTTGATCAATACAAGCCTAAGATTCTCAGCATGTTCCTGTTTGTTCTTCGAGTAAATGAGTATATCATCAAGGTAAACCACAAAGAATTTATCTAAGTACTCCATGAAGATCGAATTCATCAAGCAATAGAAGGTGTCTCGGGCATTTCATAAACCGAAGTACATGACGGTGTACTCATATTGGCCATAATGAGTGACAAAGGCCGTTTTTAGAATGTACTCGTTCTTTATTTTTATTTGATGGTAGACCAACCTCAAATCCATTTTGGAATATATTAAGGATCCAGCGAGTTGATCATATAGATTGTTGATCCTGGGGAGCAGATACTTGTTCTTTATGTTGACCAATTTGACTAGTCGATAATCTACAACAATCCGATGTGGTCCATGCTTCTTCTTGACAAAGAGGACATGACAATCCCAAGGAGAAGAGCTAGGACGAATGAAACCCTTATTTAAGGCCTCATCGAGTTATTTCTTAAGTTCGGCTAGCTCTAGGGGTGCCATCTTCTAAGGTCTCCTGGCTATTGGGATAGTACCTGGGACAAGATATATCACAAACTCAACATCTCTGTCAGGTGGAATACCTGCCAGTTCTTCTGGAAAGACATCCGAGAAGTCACGGACTACCGAAATATCTTCATGCTCTAGTAGAGAACTAGCATTGAGAGAATAGAGTTGGCAATTGGCAACTCGAGTTGAGACATTAACTATCTCACCTGATGGATGTGTAAGCTAAACATTCCTAGTGTGGGTATCAATCTTAGCATAATGAGCTAATATTGATATGTGAAGATTTAAGGCCTATCAAAGTAGCTAGGAAGACTAGCCTATCCACAAGAATTCCATTGTCATGGCTCCCTCTATAAGTTTGCCATTTGGATCTAGGAGTCTGAACTACTAATGGAGTGGGCATATCATGAAATAACATGTTATGCAACTGTGCATAACTTCCAGAAATGAATGAATGAGATGCCCCGGTATCAAAAATAATAGATGATGGATGACAATTGATAATAAGTGTACCCAGAATGACGTCACAATCAACAGAAGCTTCTTCAGCTGAGACGTGATTCACATGTCCACGTGCAGGGATGAGCTTCACATAAAATGCCTTGCGTGGTTTGCTATGGCCAACAGACTGCCCACGTTGGTTGGAAGCATTGTTCTTTGGACACTCACTAGAGTAGTGACTTGGCTCTCCACATTTGTAGCAGATCACTAGGTTGGTGCATGGTGCAACAGTGGCAGCTGGACCACCATATGTCTTGGCTGTAGGGTTGGTATTATTTGCACGAGGCGCCTCATAGGATGGCCTCGCGGTATACCTTAATGGCAAAGAAGTGTTCGGGACCCACACCCGACCCTTTTGAGATCCAGAGTCAGATAAGGAACCGAAGTCACGAGAGTGCTTCTTGGTTCCTTCGTAATCTGTATGTCTAGTTTCAGCATTGATATATTTCTTCACCAGAGCTTGGAAACTAGCAAACTAATGTAGGGCCAAGTTACAATACATGTCATGGCTTAGTCCCTTGCGGAAACTTGTGTGCTTATTGGCGTGAGTTGACACCTCTTCTGGTGCATAGCGGTCGAGGTTTCCAAACTCGCGGCAGTAAGCGTCCATAGTTAACTTTCCCTGGGTGAAAGCACAAAATTCCTCTCTTTGATGGTCCATCAAACCTTCTGGAATATGGTGCGCATGGAAGGCTTCACTGAAGTCAGCCCAGGTGGTTGCTGGACTAGTAGGATGCATGGCCTCATAATTCTCCCACCACATGTTGGCGGGGCCTTCAAGGAAATGTGCAGCGAACGTCACCTTATTAGCTTTAGCTAGATTAGCAGAATGAATGTTCTGTACCATGCTAGATAACTCTTTATCTATGTTGAGAGGGTCGACACAGTGGTGGAACTTGGGTGGATACAGCTTCACAAAGTCATTGAGGGACACTACATCGTTGCGCTGCTGAAGGGTCGCATTTTGCTCAATATGCTCCAACACACGGTTGGTCTGTCTTTTGTTTCTTTCTGCCTCAAGCATTACTTCCGCCAAAGAAGGCGGGTGAGGCAGGTTCTCTTGTCCTGCTTGACTGCCCTCACCCTGCCCATGAGCAGGAGCAGGGTTGTCCCTAGTGAACACCATCCTGACAAACAAAACTCATAACTTAGACAAGGAAGAAACCAACTCTAACAAAGGATTTACGGAATGCACTGAGCAATATGGAATGCAGGAATAAACATCCAAACAACATGGTAATGAGCAAACTGCCATATATGCACCATGGTTCATACATAACATAATACAGTTCAGTACAAGCACAAGCTGAAAACCAAACTACTGAAAAGATTATACAACTCATGAGAGGCCTTGCAAGCTTCCTATACATTATTTATCTATGCATACGGGAACTCAACTCACACCTCAGTTATATCCCACAAGAAAAGCAGGACTGTGGGTAATATAAGTGCTACAATACTACTACAACCACTCACTAACTCAAGCGTCGATATAGAACATCTCATAAAGGTTTATCCCGTGACCTAGAAGCTGAACCTGAGGGTCTAGAAACACCCTAGCCCGAGATCCTTGGAAACCATAAGGACACGGATGTGGCCTAGGTCTCCTGACTGGCGGCAATAGAGGTCCACAAAGATGGGTGATATCTCCAGCATCAGGCCAGTCTACGTGAGCTGGCAGATGGGTCCGTAATGGGTTCAGCAACTCCATGTCTCCATAACCTGTCAAGACGACAGGTGCTAACTACGTCAAAGCTGTCCACAGACGGGCGCGAGTAGCATAAAGTTCCAAGCGAAGAGCACGGACATCACGGTCCCTGTTCTCTAACATCTGTGTGGTAACCTGCAACAACGGATCCTCCAGAGAAGAATCATAGTAGGCTCCACTAAGATATCCCTCTTCTCATGGGTGAGAGGCTAGAATGTAACAAAACTATGTGTTTTGCAACAATGCATGATTGGCTCTCATAATGGTAAGCATCGAATAAGCGGCATCCTAGACCACCATATCGATGGTAACCCCCAATCCATAAGAGAAATGAATTGGCTCCGCTGCTCCACGGTATGATGGATATACCCTAACAGTACAGAGGTGTCGGTGCACTCAAGACTGGGGTCTCTTGTGCCCGAGACTAGTGCACGGGTGCCGGCAACCCCTTTGACAACAAGGAACGACGAAGGCTGGCAGGGGGACTAACCTCCAAATCCATCAAGGCCACACCCCTCCAAGGGTGTGAGGAGTAAGCCCAAGCTCCAAGGCCCCAACAAGCCCCTCTTGCCGGGAAGACATCCAAGGCCCCGACAAGCCCTTCTTACCGGGAAGACGTCCGACGCCCCAACAAGTCTTCCTTGCTGGGAAGAGCATTCAAGGCCCCGACAAGTCCTCCTTACCGGGAAGATAGACAAGGCCCCGGCAAGCTTTCCTTGTCTGGAAGGTAGACTAGGCCACTGGCGGGGACACCAATCCGGCAAGCCCCAATAGCTGCCAGGTGTTCCCTCCCGCCACAGTGCCACCAACTATCTTAGCGCCAGCGCATCCCTCATGCTCCAGCACAACACCCAGGTGTCAAAACACCTAGGTACGTGTCAATACCATAGAGATGCGGGCCAGGAGACTGGGGAGACATTTACTACCGCTGACACCACTGTAGATAGATAAGCAGTGAACCCTGTTCAATGTGCAGACCGTGAACCCTCTATTGAGCACTGTTGGTGACCCCTTCGCCTATAAAAGGAGGCCCAAGGCTCAGTTCTAAGGGGTTGTACACTTCTGGCATTGGCCAACGGGCAAACACTATAGCAAGTAAACCTACAGTAAGCACCTAATACAACAAACACAACACGAGTAGGGTTTTACGCACTAAGCGGCCCGAATCTGTGTAAAAACACCTCCAGTGTGTACTCAAGGTACCAACGGTAACCGGTCACTAACATCACTCTAACCAAAATGGTCGTGTGACCCGGTACATCAATGCACCTGGTCAGTCGGGCCACGTGGAGGGAGGTATGAGGAGGTGTCTGAAATAGAGAATAATGCAAATGCATTAGAGCTCCTAGCAAAAATCGGGCAGGATAATGGCTGAAAATACTCAAAAACAATTTTGAGACATCCTACAAAAGATTGGATATCATAACCATTCATTTTTCAAGTTCAAGGTTCCATAGTCAACTAATTTTTTGCACAAAGAGATACTTGAGAACTGGAGTTGACTCTCAAATAATTTTCCCTACAAGTCTACGGAGTAAAAATATGAGATCCTGAGAGATAGATAAGAAGCCTAGTTCTTAATCCCCGTACAAAATATAAGGGTGACTCATAATTAAATGACTAGAGAAGAGAAGTAAAAAGAGGCTTACGTTACCTTGCACAATCAATTCCCTTACATAACTAAAGCATTTCTAGACTCGACTTCAACCAGTTTGGCTTTGTAATCCTACAGTCAGTAAGGCTCTAATACCATTGTTGTCGGGGCCACGATCCTAAGCCATAAGTATCTAGCATGTAACATATCACATCACTTTGCGGTCTCATGCACGGTTATCCCCACGGTTGCCACATTACCTTGGCCGGGACCGTTTGCGTCTTTTGACTCACGTATGTGAATATGTCGCTAGCATTCAAATGTCAAAGAACCTGGGTCGACATAACTAGTTCTAAACTCAAGTGGCATCCGTACAGGGACAGACATACATAACCCAGCAATGTAGGTGTCGGTCAGCAACTAGGTGTAGATGAGTCGTAGCAAGCTAAATGGATTCTATTACACCATGTGACATTTCCTTGAGGGGACGAACACAACAACAAAGAAGGATACATGCCGGTCAATCAATTTGTATGGAGTAGTAGCAAGCTACCAATGCTCAGTTGAAGCACAAAGAGGCATTTCCCTGTAAAAAGTACAACTAAAGGCACACAACTATGTTTCGAATTCCATACATACAATTGCACGTCACACGTACGCATGATATGCCCGATATGCATAGATACAACAATGGCATCACAACATAACCATACAACATCACAACATTTATTTAGAAGGCTTATAAGAGCCTAGCATAATATGGTCATACAGGTACGGGTCTCATGATCCAGCACACAAGTCATAAAAGCAAGTTTTACAAACCAAGCGAAAGCATAAGGCTGTCTGAGTACACACAGTGAAAGCATAAAACACGTGTGCAACTTGATTATATATAACCCTTCCCAAGGGTTCTGGATCGCAGTAGGAATACCAGCTACTCTGCTTCGTCAACATCTAGATAAAACCGACCTGAAGGATCGTGGGTGTCGTCTGCAACAACTATTTAAGAAGACATGAGTACGAAACTACTCAGCAAGACTTTAAATGAGATCTAACTACTCATGCACATGTATCAACAAGGGGAGTTGTGGGGTTTGATGTACCAAGCTAGCTTTGACGCTTGGCTGGCCTATACTATGAGTACAAGTACTTTGAACAAGTTTGAGAAAGTGTACACGAGTCCACAATCACCACAACAACACACTACCATGGATTCTTTCCCATCTTCCTACGAGAATGCCATACATGGTATTCACACTTGTCTTGATACTTTTATGAGTAACAATTAAAGTTATCTATGAATAACATATGTTTCCAAGTAGTCCATATCCAAGGACGTGGGTATTCGAACTAATTAATTCACCCTGTAGGGTTGTACTTTTTCACACATGCTCTGGACACTTATCGCCAAGTGCACATCGTGCACCTCGGCAACCTTCAAGCGGAAGCCCAGTGAGGGAGTCAGCCACGACCGTTAACCATACAAGCACCTAGGTCAGGTTTATCGCCTATTTGAGACTGAATCCGCATGGAAATCCGGCTGAAATTTCTGCTATAGCCTCAAATGACGTGCGTAGGGTTCCCTAGCCCACCGTTTGGGTGCCACTTGGTACATCGTGCCACGTGCCTACCGTGTCATACCCCACCCCTAAGGTCAGCTCTATGCACGACCCCCAGCGTAAGCTACAAATACTCGAAATTACTTGCAACTCCTGGACAGAGTACGAGGCAATTAATATGCCGAGAGGGCTTGGACCGCCCGGAGCCCAATGCGTGGTAGTAGCTAGTATTGGATCACATACATGGAACTCAGTTCCTAAGAGTGGTTCCAATGAGACAACCCTCCATGTGCTCCTACACAACCTCTCCTCGACACCTTTACAAAATCAGGTTCCACATTTAACCTTTATCACCAAAACACATTCAATTTACTCCGGTTCATCACCCAAATAAATCTGACCTCACACAACTCTAAGCATAGCAAGTAAAGTCACATCATGGCTCAAGCATCTACCAAGTATGCTAGGTTGCTTGGTTTATCTATTTATTGTGACAATGACAGGTCATGCAGAGGAATGGGTTCAACTATCAAAACAAGTAACAGTTGCAATGTTGTGTCCTAATGCAAAATATGAGAGCATGAGTGGGGGCATGGGATTGTATCAGAATGGTCAAAATGAGTGATTGCCTTGTTAATCAAAACATGGAAACTCTTCTTTGTTGGGATACTCATAAGTATCATGCGGAGCAGAGCCTACCGCAATACAAATAAGGTAACAATCAATACGCAACAAGTGCAACAATATAATGCATGATCATGGCATGATACCATGAATTGAATGATGTAATGCAACTAGCAATAGATTTAAATGAAGTTGGTTTGAACCTAGAGTTCATATTAAAACTCCACATATGGTATTTCAAATACCTTTTAATTGATTTAATCTGATCAGCAGGTATAGCTTGTTCTAACATGCATGACAATAGCACCAATGGATTCTACGGATTTTTCTGATAATTTTTCATATATAATTTTTTCAATGTGAGTTAGAGATTATTTTCTATGAATTTTCAAAATTTTAAAGGTTGTTTGGGATTTCCAGGATTATTTATAAATAGGAAATAGATTAAATGGGTGAGCATTGCGTCACCATGACCTCAGCAGGTCAGCTGGCCGTTGCGAGGTCAAACCTGACTAGTGGGGTCCACTGGTCAGCGACCCAGGCACTAAACAAAGTTAATTTAACTCCTAATTTTCATTAGATGGGATGGCCCACTAGTCAGTGACCCATTAGGCTAATTAATTAGGTTAGTTTAATTAGTGACTAAACTAAAGTTAGCCCAAGCTTGGCCCCACCTGTAAGTGACCCAGGGGTGTGAAAACTAAGCACCTACGACATCCACGGGGTGTCCCGAGCTCACTTGTGGCCTCAGGTGCACCCGAGGAGCATCGCTGGTGATGAGCTCCCGCGGCGGAGCTCTTTGGGCATCGATGAAATCAATGGATGCAGCTAGTAATCGACACTGATAGGAGGGTGAATGGACCCAGGGGCTCACAGGGATCTCGTATCCATTAAGATCTTGCTCGGGGACGGCCTGAAGACGATGAACGACGACGGAGGTCCACGGCGGCTGGAGTTGGAGAAGAGCTCGTGGTCGACATTGTGGAGCTCGTATGGTCGCGTGCCTTTGCGGAGAGGATGACGGAGATGAGGCGGAGCTCGTGGGCTCGTCAGCAAGGCGAGGGAGCAGCTGAGGCTACGCAGGCGGCGATGGGGAGCTTGCGGGTGCGGCGGCCATGGCGAGGAGGGGGAGAAGGAGGGGGAGAAGGAGAGAGCAGGGGGGGGGGCGAATGGTGAGTACAATGGACCGAGACGCAGCGGGGGTCTTATTCGCGTTGTCGTGCTGACCATGGGAGGCAGGCAAGAAGCCTTGTGCTGGCGTGCCACGCGGCGGTGCGGCAACCTCACTCTCCTGTGCCTAGTCGTAGAGGAAGAAGACGATGGTGGGATGGGCCACCACTTAGCAGGTAAGGGTCCAGGTAATCTCTTCCCTTTTCTATTCCCTTTAATTAATAATGTTTTCTATTTGATTTTCCTTTGTTTTATTTTTGTTTGGGCAAAATCCTTAGCAAAAAAATCCTGGAAATTATGGAGTATAATTGGAATATTCCCAAGCTCCACAAAAAGTTTGAGCATTTTTGAATCAACTAATATAATTATAGTCATTTATTTTGTGTTTTGCATCTAATTCTCTGGTTTATTTGAAACACCAAAATTGTCATGAAAATTTAATCCACCACTAATATGTTGTTGCCAACATTTATGAGACATGGTGAACATTTTTTAAATCCATTTTGGATTCATTGAGAACCACAATTATTTGAATTATTTTATTCAAATGAGATGCTAGGGTTTGTTAGCCACCATTTCAAGTTTAGAAAAGATTTAAACATGATGCAACACTAATGCTAGGACAACACCAAATGGAAACTAGGGATGTGACAACACCAACTACAGAACTCTATCACATCGGCATAACATAGATTCCAAAATACCCGCGTAATCCTAAACAAATTTCAACGATAAGAGGGGCTGAATTAAAACTCCTAAGTTGTAATTCCTCACCAGAGCAGTGAAGGGGAGTAAAAATAATCCTACTCTCTGATAAAACAAAACTTAATATAATTTTTCACTAGACACGACTCAGCCAATCTCAATCGAGCAAAGGCTCCTATGGTCGTATGGCTCTGATTACCAACTTGTACCATCCAAGATGCTATGCTATCCGTATTTGGGGTCGAGGCCTTAATATGGATAGAGAGGTATCTCGGTGTTTCCCAAGTATAGAAATCATTCCAGATACATTTAAGGATGATATCAGTATATGAGTTGGCTTACACTCGCCACATGCTAAATAACAAGGCATACAACATTTATTCAAAGATCTAGAAGACAGGGTCTGACTATAGACAAAATAAAACAACAAAAGCAATGAAGTCTATCTCGCTATCCCAGGGGACAACCAAGGCCCTTCTTCTCGTCCGAGTAGGTAACATACATACGCCGTCTCTCCTCGTCATACTCCCACTCGAGTTGTGGAGCATCATTTGTGTCAAGATCTGTGGTACCTGAACTTGTGGTGTTGTAGTAATCTGTGAGCCATGGGTACTCAGCAATCTCGTGACCAAGATATCGGGATTAATTAAGTTATTTGGTTAAGGCATGGTTAAGTGGTGAGGTTGTAGCAGCGCTAAGCATTATTTAGTGGCTAACATACGGTTCAAGATTGAGATGAGAATCTACGCAAGTCGGTCACAAATTAAATGTGACCAAGAAGTTATCTTGAACACCTACATACGTCAAACATAACCCCACTGTGTTCTCCTTCCGAACTCCCTCGAAAAGAGACGGTCATGCTTACGCACATAGTTGATTCAGTTTTATTTAAGTTTATTTAAAGGTTTCTATAACCGGATGTTAAACAATTTTCCAAGTTGCCACATATCCGCTAGCACGGCTTTCCGAAAAATTTAACCAAACAGGGGTACTCCAACTAGTCCATCGCAAACTATGACAAGGTGCCCTCGAGAGAAAACCTCAACCTCGAGGTAGCCCGAGGTATCCTCCATATCCCAGTTCATAAGATATATCGAGAAGGGTAAAACAAATACAGGAAGACCGCCCGACGTGTCGACGAACCCGATAAGAGCCACGTATCACGTTCTCAGAACACGACCAGTTTTTCCAAACTTCCAGTAGGCTAATTGCAGAGTTGCTCCTGGCGGCCGATACGTCCCAAACACATCCATAATTTTTTGCTTGTGTCATGCTTGCTTTGCATCATTGTCTCATGTTTCTATTAGTTCTATATCTTTTTAAAAATTTATTTGGACTAACCTATTAATGGTTGAAAAAGTGCACAATGTTCTTGTTTTACACTTTGATGTGTAGGAATTACTTGGAAATTGACAAAAATGCAAAAGGAGTCGTATTGGAGTAGGACTCTGACTTTCCTGAAATCTATCCCTCTATAGATTACAGATCGTCTGTTTCTGTTTTGGAGATGACATCAAATCGAAACATAATAGATGCAAAAGTTGTGGAGAATTTTTATAGGAGCATTCTGGACTAAACATTAGTCCAAATCGGAGTCCGTACATGGCCCGTAGACCCGTTTTACTGAAGGACAAAATCTGATTACGGGAATCTGAAATATTGTGACGTGATTGACTCCAACTCTTTCCAAACTTAGGAGATTCGGCCAAGCCACGACTTTGGGGCCTCATTAGGTCTGAGAGGACTCCCAAGGAAGGTTCTAGAGGTGGACAAGAGCCCTTGGATCAAAGGGGCGTCCATCGAAGGGCCAAGGATGATCGTCCTAGCTCATATAAAGAGAGGAAACTCTGATTTCTGGAGAGCCACCAAGAGCCACGAAATTTCCTCCTCCCAGGCAGCGGCCTTGGGGTGGAGAACCACCTCCATACCAGCACCATCTTCTAGGAATAAGATGTCCAAGGGACGCCGCCCCCAAGGGTCGTGGCCGCCGTCGGCCGCCGTCTGCTCTCCGGGCTGCACCTATCCATCAACCTCTTGCTCACCATGGCCATGTGTGAGTAGTCTTCCTTGGGGCTGAGGGCTCTTCTTGTAGCTATGTGGTTATATCACTCTCCCATGATGTGATCTTGATGGTAATCATAGGCTATGTTACTCTAGGGTGATCCCATGATGTTTCCCCTTCTTGTATGTATTGGATTGATGTACTCACTTGATCTTATCTAGTATATCCTCCGAAACCATGGTGACAACGGTCTATTGGACATGGATTAGAAGAATATTTTCATGAGTGATTTCCTCTTTTGTGAATTTATTGAAGATTGAGAGTCTCTTGGTGCTTGTCTTTGATTATCCTTGAGATATGTTGTGGTGATTGTGGTACTCTCTTTGGATGGCCGCGGTGACATTAGTAAATCCATAGACGAGAACTACAAACTCTGAGGTGTGCTTTTATAGCCCTACATAATTCTTGCCCTCTCTTGATCACAAAGGAATGACCTCTGAGTACGTCTCCATTGCATGTTTTAGTGGAATTATCATGTGATTAGACTATGTTATTGTTGTTGGGAGTTGCCACTAGTCAAAGTATGAAGCCTAGGCCTTGTTTTCCACCATTGAACACCATTTTCTTTCAGTTTTGTTTCATGTTTGATTGCTTCCATTTTTATTTCAGATTTACAATACCTTGTTTTACCATCCATATCGCTTGCCTTTTAACATCTCTTCACCGAACTAGTGCACCTATACAACTGACAATTGTATTAGGTGCGTTGGGGACACAAGATAATTCTTGTATCTTAATTGCAGGATTGCTTGAAAGAGACAGTCTTCAACCTCTACTTTCCTGAGTATGATAGACCATAGGTCATCCACTTGAGGGAAATTGCTGCTGTCCTACAAACCTCCGCGCTTGGAGGCCCAACATAGTCTACAATAACAGAAGCGTGTGTAGACATCAGCGGCCACGAGCACTTGACAGTTGGACCAACACTCATGAGGAGCACTGTCCCCGGGGGTTGATTAATTATCCTTGGGGTAGCTATGCCCAACACATTTTTATGAAGTTGTTTAGCAATTGGAATAACAAAGTTGGGTCTTGCCAAACAAGTTTTACACCAAAATGATTTATCAAGGGGGTCCCCATAACAACCTCAAGCATGTTACGAGTGCTCAATATGGAACATAACACCGATGACTGAAACAAGCGAAGAAAAAGCGGAAAAAACACCAAGAAAAAGGCCAAGCCTTTCGCCTTTTACCAAGTATATATGTGCATTAAATTATATAGAAATAGTAAGATGATATCCAAAATATCCATGAGAGTACATGGATCACCCTACACCTGCAACTAGCAATGCTATAAGAAGGGTTGATCAAGCACTAAATTAGACAACCAACATTTGCTAGGATGTGGTGGGGTCAAAGGCTTATCAGGGCATTTTGGGAGGCCTAACATTCAGGTGGTAGGGAGCGATAATTAACAATAGAAACGAGGTAGCTAAGCATAACCAAATTAGAAACGATATCCAAGTCAACGATCATCTTATCTGACACTTCTTCTAGGGAATATAGCTCTTGCTCTTCAGTAACGTTCTCAACAGGATCATCGTACTCGTACTCGGCACCCGATGCTACCCAAAAGAAAATACAACATCCAATGAACACACAGCCAAGGAACAATGCTCAAATAGCATGACGCATGAGTCTGGTGTGGATGAAACATGGCAATGCTAAAATAGTCATCTTTCTCACGCAATTATTTACTTTTTATCATTCTGGATAGAAACTCAAGATTAATTATTTGGACATTGATAACCCACAAGTATAGGGGATCGCAACAGTTTTCGAGGGTAGAGTATTCAACCCAAATTTATTGATTCGACACAAGGGGAGCCAAAGAATATTCTAAGTTTAGCAGTTGAGTTGTCAATTCAACCACACCTGAAAGACTTGATATCAGTAGCAAAGTATTTAGTAGCAAAGTAGTATGGAAGTAATGGTAGCGATGGCAAATGTGATAGTAGCAGTTTTGTAGTGATTGTAACAATAGCAACGGAAAACTAACTTAGCAAAGATCAATATGTGGAACACTCATAGGCAATGGATCAGTGATGGATAATTATGTCGGATGGCATTCATCATGCAATAGTTATAACATAGGGTGATACAGAACTAGGTCCAGTTCGTCAACGTAATGTAGGCATGTCTTCCATATATAGTCATATGTGCTTATGGAAAAGAACTTGCATGACATCTTTTGTCCTACCCTAACGTGACAGCGGGGTCCTAATGGAAACTAAGGGATATTAAGTACTCCTTCTAATAGAGAACCGGACCAAAGCATAAGCACTTAGTGAATACATGAACTCCTCAAACTATGGTAATCACCGGAAAGAATCCTAGTTATTGTCACCCTCGGGGATGCAGATCATAACTCGTAATAGGTGTCTACAACTTGCAAGATAGGATGAAGAACACATCTATATTCATGAAAACATAATAGGTTCAGATCTGAGATCGTGGCACTCGAGCCCTAGTGACAAGCATTAAGCATTGCAAAGTCATAGCAACATCAATCTCGAAACATAGTGGATATCAGGGATCAAACCCTAGCAAAACTAACTCAATTACATGGTAAATCTCATCAAACCCATCACCATCTAGCAAGCCTATGATGGAATTACTCACGAAGGCGGAGAGCATCATGAAATTGGTGATGAAGGGTGGTTGGTGATGACGACGACGTCGATTTCCCCTCTCCGGAGCCCAAATCAGACTCCAGACTGCCCTCCCGAGGAAGAACGGGAGGTGACGGTGGCTCCTGATCATAAAACGCGGTGAACTCTCGTCTTTTATTTTTTATTTCCCGAATAGGAATATATAGAAGTCGAAAGGAGGTCGGAGGAGCCACAGGGGCACCACAAGATAGGCGGCGCACCCTGCATGCTTGTGGCCAGGTGGTGGCCCCACTCTAGTTGATTCTTTCGCCAATATTTTTTATTAATTCCAAAAATATTCTCCATAAATTTTCAGGGCAATCCGAGAACTTTTATTTCTGTACAAAAATAACACCAAGGCAATTCTGCTGAAAACAACGTCAGTCCAGGTTAGTTCCTTTCAAATCATGCAAATTATAGTCCTAAACAAGGGCAAAAGAGTTTGGAAAAGTAGATACGTTGGAGACGTATCCACTCCCCCAAGCTTAAACCTTTGCTTGTTCTCAAGCAATTCAGTTGATAAACTGAAAGTGATAAAGGAAAACTTTTACAAACTTTGTGTGATCTTGCTATTGTAAATATGTCTAATTGATGTTCAGATTTTCATCAAAGATTATAGACTAACCACATTCACAATAATGTTTAGGTCTCATATTTACTTATATCAATGGCATAATCAACTGTCAAGCGATAATAATAAGCCTCGGATGACAACAATTTTATCAAAACAATCATAATACAATATGATATACTGGTATCTCGCTAGCCCTTTTTGAGAGTGCAAAACATAAATGCAGAGCACCTGTGACGAACAAGGACTGACTAAACATTGTAATTCATGGTAAAGGAAATCCAGTCATACTCGTTATCATTATCAATTGATAACAAAGCATACAAATGACGGAGGTGCTCTCTAACTGGTGCCTTCTTATAAGAAGAGGATGACTCAATGATACGTCTCCAACGTATCTATGATTTTTGATGGTTCCATGCTATTATATTATCAACTTGGGATGTCTTATATGCATTATATGCCATTTTATATAATTTTTGGGACTAACCTATTAACTCAGTGCCTAGTGCCAGTTTCTATTTTTTCCATGTTTTTGACCTTTTTCAGAAAAAATATTAAACAGAGTCCAAACGGAATAAAACCTGCTGGATGAGTTTTTCCGTAACAGAAGATACGCACAGGACTTGAGAACCAAGGCAGGAGGCCTCGTGGGAGGTCACGAGCCCCCTAGGCGCGCCATAGGGGGGGCGCGCCTAGAAGGCTCGTGGGCCCCCCGTGCCTCCTCTGCCCTACCTCTTTAGCCTATAAATTCCCAAAAATCCCGAAACCAACAAAGAGAACCACGAAAATACTTTTCCGCCGCCACAAGCTTCTGTCTCGGCAAGATCCCATCTAGGGACCATTCCGGTGCCCTGCCGGAGGGGGATTCGTACACGAAGTGCTTCTTCATCAACACCATTGCCTCTCCGATGATGCGTGAGTAGTTCACCACAGACCTTCGGGTCCATAGCTAGTAGCTAGATGGCTTCTTCTCTCTCTTGGATCTTCAATACAAAATTCTCCATGATCTTCGTGGAGATCTATCCGATGTAACTTTCTTTTGCGGTGTGTTTGTCGAGATCCGATGAACTGTGGATTTATGATCAGATTATCTATGTATATTATTGGAGTCTCCTCTGATTTCTTATATGCATGATTTCGTATCCTTGTAATTCTCTTCGAGTTATGGGTTTCGTTTCGCCAACTTGATCTATAATTCTTGCAATGGGAGAAGTGCTTGGTTTTGGGTTCATACCGTGCGGTGTCCTCACCTAGTGACAGAAGGGGTAGCAAGGCACGCATCGTGCTGTTGCCATCAGGGGTAAAAGGATGGGGTTTATATCATATTGCATGAACTTATCCCTCTACATCATGTCATCTTGCTTAAGGCGTTACTCCGTTTGTTATGAACTTAATACACTAGATGCATGCTGGATAGCGGTTGATGTGTGGAGTAATAGTAGTAGATGCAGAAAGTATCGGTCTACTTGTCTCGGACGTGATGCCTATATGTATGATCATTGCCTTAGATATCGTCATGACTTTGCGCGATTCTATCAATTGCTCGACAGTAATTCGTTCACCCACCGTAATACTTGCTATCATGAGAGAAGGCTCTGGTGAACACTATGGACCCCAGGTCTATTTTACACATCATATATTCAGATCTACATACAAAAATACCAATAATACCTTGCTGCACTATTATCTATGTACCTTTTATAACTATCAGATCTCAGCTTGCAAGTAATCATGAAGGGATTGACAACCCCTTTATCATGTTGGGTGCAAGTTTGTTTGTTTTTGCGCAGGTTCATTGGTGCCTCATCTTGATACTCCTACTGTATTGATACCTTGGTTCTCGAACTGAGGGAAATACTTATTTCTACTTTGCTGCATCACCCTTTCCTCTTCAAGGGAAAAACCAACGCAAGCTCAAGAAGTAGCAAGAAGAATTTCTGGCGTCGTTGCCGGGGAGTATTCAAGTGAAGCATATCTACCAAGTAACTATTGCAAACTCATCTCTTGCATTTTCATTATTTTCCTTTCGCCTCTCGTTTTCCTCTCCCCCACTTCTAAAACGATTTTCCGAAAATACCAAAAAGATTTCCCTTCTTATTCGCTCTTCTTCCGTTTGCCTTTTTGTTGCTATGTTTGCTTGTGTTGCCATGTGGCTTCTATTTGCTTGCATCTTCCCTTGCTAAAAATCTATTGATATGGATCCTCATCCACTTTCTAATATTTTCAAAAGACCAAATTATGATGAACAATTTGCTAGTGAGTTGAGTGCACTTGACTATCTTTATGAAGTTTTGCTTGAGATGCGTGAATCTGAAAATTGTGATGAAGAAATTTATGAAGTGATTCACGAGGGCTCCCTGAATGAAAAGCATGATTGCAATGGTTTCACTATAAATTCTATTAATGTCAATCATGCTAAAAATATGCAAAACCCTAAGCTTGGGGATGCTAGTTTTGCTATGTCCACTACTTGTTGCAATGATCGTGTTTCGGGTGAAGATTTTTCTTATGATCTTGAAAATTTGTTTAAGCCTCATGATGAATTTGATAATAATGTTTGCAATAATATTGAAAGTGGGTTTGGAGAAGTCATGACTTTAGTTGATGATAATCCCACTATTTTTGAAGAGCGTCACATTTGCATGCATGTGGATCATGAAAATAATATCATATGTGATAGTTATATTGTTTAATTTTAATATGATCCCACATGTAATTATTATGAGAGAGGAAAATATGGTTGTAGAAATCTTCATATCACTAAATCACCTTTCGTTATGTTGAGATTGCTATTGTCTCTTTCTTCTTCCTTGCATATGGTAGCTATTGGTTGTCTTGATAATTTGTTTTCCTCTAAAATTCCTATGCATAGGAAGTATGTTAGACTTATATGTGATTTTCACATGCTTTATGATGCTCTCTTCGTGTCCGATTGCTATCTTTGATGTGAGCATCATTGAATTATAAATGCCTAGCTAAAAGGCTTAAAAGAAAAGCACTTGTTGGGAGGCAACCCAATGAATAAATTTATTTTTTATTTTTACTTTCTGTTTTGTTGAGTCTACACCATCACAATTCTGTTATGATTGTGTTTTTTATGTTTTAAATAGTTTTTGTGCCAAGTAGAACCTTTATGATTAGTTTTGGTGATAGTTATTTAATCATGCTGAAAAAGACAGAAACTTTGTGCTCACGAAATTATTTTTAGTTCCTATCCAGAAAGAGCTTTTGAGTTGATTATTTTTGCTGCTGATTGATATGCAAATTTCCCTAATTTTCATAATGTTTCGGAATTTTTGGGATACCAGAGTTATACGAAATATACAGATTACTACAGGCTGGTCTGTTTTTGACAGATTCTGTTTTTGTTGTGTTGATTACTTATTTTGATGACACTATGTTTAGTATCGGGGGGTACGAGCCATGGGAAAGTGAGAATACAGTAATATAACATCAATCTAAATGGAAGTCAAGTTTACTACAGTACCTAAAAAGTTGGTAGTTTGTTTTCTTATACTAATGATATCACGAGTTTCTGTTTAAGTTTGGTGTTGTGAAGTTTTCAAGTTTTGGGTGATGTTCTGATGGACAATGGAATAAAGAGTGGAAATAGATTAATCTTGGGGATGCCCAAGTCATACCAAGCCAAATACAAGGACACCAAAAAGCCTAATCTTGGGGATGCCCCGGGAAGGCATCCCCTCTTTCGTCTTCAATCCATCGGTAACGTTACTTGGAGCTATATTTTTATTCACCACATGATATGTGTTTTTCTTGGAGCGTCGTGTATTATAGGAGTCTTTGCTTTTTGCTTTATCACAATCATCCTTGCTGCACACCTTTTTGAGAGGGACATGCGCTCATCGTGAATTTGTTAGAATACTCAATGAGCTTCATTTATATCTTTTGAGTTAGGCAATTTAGCTCCCATGAGCTTCACTTATATCTTTTGAGCTAGATAATTTTTCTCTAGTGCTTCACTTAAATCTTTTTAGAGCACGGCGGTGTCATATCTTGTAGAAATAATAACTCTTGATCTTCACTTATATCATTTTGAGAGTGCTCTCTGTAAGTAACTTGGTAATTGGCGTGTGCTATGAAATTAGTCCTAAATATAATAGGCATCCGAAGAGGATATAATAAAAACTTTCATTTTCAATTGCATTGATTAGTAAGAGAAGTTTGATTCCTCACAATTAGTTTTGAGATATGGATATGGTAATATTAGAGTCATGTTAGTAGGGTGTTGTGAATCTAGAAATACTTTTGTTGAGGTTAGTGATTCCCGTAGCATGCATGTATGGTGAACCGCTATGTTAAGAAGTCGGAGCATAATTGATTTATTGATTGTCATCCTTTGTGTGGTAGTCGGGATCGCGCAATGGTTAACACCTACCAACCCTTCCCCTAGGAGTATGTGTTTAGCACTTTGTTTGGATTACTAATAAAACGTTTGCAATAAGTATATGAGTTCTTCATGACTAATGTGAGTCCATGGTATAGATGCACTCTCACCTTCCACCATTGCTAGCCTCTCTAGTGCCGTGCAACTTTCGGCGGTGCACAAACCCACCATATACCTTACTCAAAACAGCCACCATACCTACCTATTATGGCATTTTTATAGCCATTCCGAGATATATTGCCATGCAACTCCCACCGTTCCGTCTCATGACATGTGCCGTCATTTTCATTTTGCCATTGCATGATCGTAAGATAGCTAGCGAGATGTTTCAACGTCATACGCTAAGCTAGATCGTTGCAAATCCCGGTACACTGCCGGAGGCATTTCATATAGAGTCATTATTGTTCTAAGTATTGAGTTGTAAGTAAATAAAAGTGTGATGATCATCATTATTAGAGCATTTTCCCATGTGAGGAAATAAAAAAAGAGGCCAAAGATGCCCACCAAAAAAAAGAGAAAAAATGAAATGAAAAAAAGAGGCCAAAGAGCCCAAACAAAAAAAAGATGATGAGAGAAAAAGAGAGAAGGGACAATGCTACTATCTTTTCCACACTTGTGCTTCAAAATAGCACCATGTTCTTAATGATAGAGAGTCTCTTGTTTTTTCACTTTCATATACTAGTGGGAATTTTCATTATATAACTTGGCTTGTATATTCCAATGATGGTCTTCCTCAAAATTGCCCTAGGTCTTCGTGAGCAAGCAAGTTGGGTGCACACCCACTAGTGCTCTTTTTGAGCTTTCACACACTTATAGCTCTTGTGCATCCGTTGCATGGCGATCCCAACTCATTCACATTGATATCTATTGATGAGCATCTCCATAGCCCATTTATATGCCGAGTCGATGTGACCATCTCCTCCTTTTTGCCTCACAACCTCCACGACACTCTATTCCACCTATAGTGCTATATCCATGGCTCATGCTCATGTACTGCGTGAGAGTTGAAAAAGTTGAGAAAGTAAGAGTGCGAAAACAATTACTTGGCCAATACCGGGGTTGGGCATGATTTAAATTCGTTGTGTGGGGATGATGGAGCATAGCCAGACTATATGATTTTGTAGGGATAACTTTCTTTGGCCTTGTTATTTCAAAAGTTCATGGTTACTTTGCTAGTATGCTTGAAGTATTACTGTTTTCATGTCAATATTAAACTAGTGTTTTGAATCTTATGGATCTGAACATTCATGCCACAATAAAGAAGTTACAGAAAACAAATATGTTAGGCAGCATTCCACATCAAAAAATCGGTCTTTATTACTTCCCTACTCGAGGACGAGCTGGAGTTAAGCTTGGGGATGCTTGAGATGTCTCCAACTTATCTATAATTTTTGATGGTTCCATGCTATTATATTATCAACTTGGGATGTCTTATAAGCATTTATATGCCATTTTATATCATTTTTGGGACTAACCTATTAACTTAGTTCCTAGTGCCAGTTTCTGTTTTTTCCGTGTTTTTGACCTTTTCAGAAAAGAATATTAAACAGAGTCCAAATGGAATAACCTACGGGATGATTTTTTCCATAACAGAAGATACGCAGAGGACTTGAGAACCAAGGCAGGAGGCCTCGTGGGAGGTCACGAGCCCCCTAGGAGCGCCCTAGGTGGGGGCCGCACCTAGCAGGCTCGTGAGACCCCCATTCCTCCTCTACCCTACCTCTTTCGCCTATAAATTCCCAAAAATCCCGAAACCAACAAAGAGAGCCACGAAAATACTTTTCCGCCCCGCAAGCTTCTGTCTCCGCAAGATCCCATCTGGGGACCGTTCTGGGGCCCTGCCGGAGGGGGATTCGTACACGGAGGGCTTGTTCATCAACACCATTGCCTCTCCGATGATGCGTGAGTAGTTCACCACAGACCTTCGAGTCCATAGCTAGTAGCTAGATGGCTTCTTTTCTCCCTTGGATCTTCAATACAAAGTTCTCCGTGATCTTCATGGAGATCTATCCGATGTAACTTTCTTTTGTGGTGTATTTGTCGACATCAGATGAATTGTGGATTTATGATCAGATTATCTATGTATATTATTTGAGTCTCCTCTGATTTATTATATGCATGATTTTGTATCCTTATAATTCTCTACGAGTTATGGGTTTCGTTTGGCCAACTTGATCTATAATTCTTGCAATGGGAGAAGTGCTTGGTTTTGGGTTCATACCATGCGGTGTCCTCACCTAGTGAGAGAAGGGGTAGCGAGGCACGCATCATGTTGTTGCCATCATGTGTAAAAAGATGGGGTTTATATCATATTGCATGAATTTATCCCTCTACATCATGTCATCTTGCTTAAGGCGTTACTCCGTTTGTTATGAACTTAATACACTAGATGCACGCTGGATAGCGGTCGATGTGTGGAGTAATAGTAGCAGATGCAGAAAGTATCAACCTACTTTTCTCCGACGTGATGCCTATATGTATGATCATTGCCTTAGATATCGTCATGACTTTGTGCGATTCTATCAATTGCTCGACAGTAATTCGTTCACCCACCGTAATACTTGCTATCATGAGAGAAGCCTCTAGTGAACACTATGGCCCCCGGGTCTATTTTACACATCATATATTCAGATCTACATACAAAAATACAAAAAATACCTTGCTGCACTTTTATCTATTTACCTTTTATCACTATCAGATCTCACCTTGCAAGTAATCGTGAAGGGATTGACAACCCCTTTATCACGTTGGGTGCAAGTTTGTTTGATTTTGCGCAGGTTCATTGGTGCCTTATCTTGATACTCCTACTGGATTAATACCTTGGTTCTCAAACTGAGGGAAATAATTATTTCTACTTTGCTGCATCACCCTTTCCTCTTCAAGGGAAAAACCAACGCAAGCTCAAGAAGTAGCACTCAACAGTAAAGTAAAATAGATAGGCCCTTCGCAGAGGGAAGCATTTATTTACAGAGGTGCCAGAGCTCAAGCTTTTAAAACAGGGATGAATCAAAATTTTGGACGGTATGCTTTCACTGTCAACATAACAACTAAGAAATGTCAATATCTTCCATGCTAGATACAATATAGGCGGTTCCCAAATAGAATAGTATAGTTTTTACTCCCCATCCACCAATCAATCAAACTCCACGGCGGGCCGAATCCACCGGTACCGTCCACATAAACAACAATCCTGGGGGAATTTTTTATTATACTTTGATTTGACTTTTGAGCATGGAACTGGGCACCCGAATACGAGACACTTTCTCGTGAATGATAGTGAATCAACACATATCGTGAGAACAACCCACCTAGCATGGAAGATACTGACAACCCCTAGTCACTACATGAGCGATTCGGGCATACAAAATAGAATATTTAGTTGAATGTTTAGAGTATGGAACATGCAAATTTACTTGGGACGGTAGGTAAATACCGCATATAGGTAGGTATGGTCGACTCATATGAAACAACTTTGGGTTTATTGAAATGGATGCACAAGCAATATTCCCGCTTAGTACAAGTGGAGGCTAGCAAGAGACTAGGAAGCGACCAACTAGAGAGCGACAACAGTCATAAACATGATTTGAGATTAACCAACATTGAATGCAAGCATGAGTAGGATATAAATCACCATGAACATAAACATCGTGAAGTGTATTTGGTTTTGTTTCAACTAAATGTGTGGACATGTACCAAGTCAAGCCACTCGAATCATTCGAAGGAGGATACCATTCTATCATACTACACCACAACCATTTTAATATGCATGTTGGCACTCAAGACAAACCATTATTCACTCCTAGGTAATTAAGCATGGCATAAGTAACTATAATCTCTAATTGTCATTGCAAACATGTTCAATCCATAATGAGGTGAATCCAGAACGATGAGCTAATCGTATTTACAAAAACAAAATAGGTCGAGTTCATACCAGCTTTTCTACATCTTCGTCAGTTCATCGTATATTATCATTATTGCCTTTCACTTGCACGGCCGAACGTTGTGAATATTAATAAGAGTGCATGTGCATTGGACTATGCTGAATAACTCAAAGGAGAAGACAAGGTAATATGGGCTCTCTGATAGATAAATAATAATGCATATGAGAGCCACTCAACATGTCATCGTGGTCTTCTCCTTATGACCCAAAGAAGAAAGAAAAACTATTTACACGGGAAAGCCCCCAACAAGAAAAAGAAGAACAAAAAATCTTTTGGGGTTTTCCTTTAACACTACAACTAAACAGACTAGATGGTAAAGCTAGAACTAATTTTTTTTGGATTTTCTCAAGGTTAATGTAACACACAAGTAGAAAACAACAAGAAGAAATAAACTACCATGGATGGTACAATGAAAAAGTATGAACACCGACAACTAGAATGATTGTGTGAACATGAATGTAATGTCGGTGAGAAATACGTACTCCCCCAAGCTTAGTCTTTTGGCCTAAGTTGGTCTAGGGCCATGGATGGAAATAACCCTCTCCTGAATACTCTGGAGGATACTGATGGTTCCACTGGTTTGCGAGCTCCTACGACTCCCACTGCAAAACTGGAACCTGATATGGATCGAGGGCTGGTGCACGCTCAGGTGCTGGGGGTTGCGACAGGCCCCAATATTTGTAAATATCCTCGGGCATAATAGTATACCTGCCTGAATGGATATCGAACAAAGAAGAAGCATGCGAAGCAATAATCTCACAAGTACCCTGACTAAATACTGAGTTATAGAGAAGCCTCTTAACATTATCTTTCTTAATAAAATCATGTTCTACCATCCTATCATAATCTAAATATCTTATAGGAAGTAGCATTTCCTCTTCCTCGTCAAGCCTAATAGGCATCTCAAAGTGTTTAGATAAATGAGATGCATGGATACCTCTGAATATAGGGCCCTTCGAACGGTTTAAGTTCAACCGTTGGGCCACTATAACGCCCAGACTAAAAGTTCTATCAGCAAGTAAAGCGTGGTGCAAAATAGTGAGGTCGGGAGCACTGAGGCTTCCACTCTCGCCGCGACCAACTAAACATCACCCTACAAAAATACATAATAACGTAGTACAGGAAAATCTACGCTCACGCTCTTGGCTTTGACACCCCTCTCTCTTCCCCTAGAGTGATTGCGGAAATAAAATCCTCCATGTTTGTAGGACGTGATTCACTGATGCTGCCCTCAAAAGATATTTTGCAAACATTGCAAAAATTGTAAAGTGACATTTCCTTAGGAACATCATATAAATGAAATTCTACCATGGGAGGATTATTCCTAGGATAAAACTGAAAATTTTGCACGAAAGTATTAGTAAGTACGAGATACTGGTCACACTTATCATTGAGGAAGTCGGTGATGCCTACATTTTCTGCTAGATAGTATAAACCTTCATAAATTCTGGCCGCCCTCAAGAATGCCTCACTTGTCCATTCACATGGTCGAACTTCCGTGATGCGAGGAATATTGTATCTACGATTCTCATTTTCATTTTCTTAAAAACCCCGGCTTGAAGAGCCTCTCAACAATCTCCTCATCTTTTCTTTCTCTGAAAAATAATTCTAAAATTTTTAGTGACTCCACATAAAAATGAACAAAACTCAATCAAAATTTATAGCAACTACTCCCACAAGTTCCTAGAAGCTATATCTTGCATCAGAAACTACTTGAGACCCTACAAGTTTGACATGCAAGCTCAAGAACAAGGTCACCACAGCATCGAAAATTTGCAAAATATAAAGCACTAGAACAAAAACTAACTAGACCATTGGAGGAGTCAGATACCGATGAACAATCCCCTAAAGTAGTTTTGCAATTGGAGCTTTGAGCAATGTTGGGATTTTTTCTGGAGGAAGACGAAGTGGATGGGTACTGGAATAAATGAAGGGGCCCCACGTGGGACCCACAAGCCAGGGGGCACACCTAGGGGGTGGTCGCAGCCCACAGGCTTGTGGCCCACTGGTGCAGCCCCTTGATGTGTTCTCGGGGTGAAAAATTCTTAAATATACCAGAAAAAATCATACCAAATTTTCAGGGTGTTGTGAGAACTTTTATTTTCAGGTCATTTTTCTATTGCACGGATAAAACAGAAAACATAGAAATAATAGCATTTTTACTAAATTGAAACTAAGGAACAGAAAATAAAAGTTGGGTATAGAAGGCCGTGCTTTATAAATTCATCCATCTCATGCCCGTCAAAAGGAATCCATCCATAAGGTTGATCAAGTCTTATTGACAAACTTTTTTCGAATGACATGGAACCAGAGACCTTTCGAATGACACTAGTCTACTTCAATGGGGATATGCATGTCCCCAACAATAAGTATATCATATTTCTTTTTGACAGTAGGCGGAGGGAATTCAAAGTCTCCAATAGTAAATGTTGGAATTTTTTCAATGGAGTTGATACTATGAACTTGAGGTTGTTTCTTCGGAAAGTGTACCGTACACTGATTACCATTAAAATGAAAAGTGACATTGCCTTTGTTGCATTCAATAACAACCCCTACAGTATTCAGAAAGGGTCTACCAAGGATGATTGATAAACTGTCGTCTTCGGGAATATCAAGAATAAGAAAGTCTGTTAGGATAGTAACGTTTGCAACCACAACATGCACATCCTCACAAATACTGATGGGTAAAGCAGTTGATTTATCATCCATTTGGAGAGAGATTTCCGTAGGTGTCAACTTATTAAAATCAAGTCTACGATATAAAGAAATGGCATAACACTGACACCAGCTTCGAGGTCACATAAAGCAGGTTTAACATAATTTCTTTTAGTAGAGCATGGTATAGTAGGTACTCCGGGATATCCTAGTTTCTTTTGTATTCCACCCTTAAAAGTATAATTAGCAAGCATGGTGGAAATCTCAGCCTGTGATATCTTTCTTTTATTTGTAACAATATCTTTCATATACTTAGCATAAGGAGACATTTTCAGAATATCATTTAAGCGCATACGTAAAAAGAGAGGTCTCAACATTTCAACAAAGTGGTCAAAATCCTCATCATCCTTGTGCTTGGATGGTTTAGGAGGAAAGGGCATGTGTTTCTGAACCCATGGTTCTATTTCCCTACCATGCTTCCTAGCAATAAAATCTCTTTTATCATATCTCTTATTCCTAGGTTGTGGGTTATCAAGATCAACATCAGGTTCAATCTCCACATCATTGTCATTAGTAGGTTGAGCATCGACATGAACATCATCATTAATATTATTACTAGGTTCATGTTCATTACCAGATTGTGTCTCAGCATCAGAAATAGAGATATCTTTTGGGTTTTCATGTGACTCTACAACAGGTTCACTAGAAGCATGCAAAGTCGTATCGTCATTCTTTTTTCCTTTTATTAGAAGAATGAGGTCCATCAATATTAACTCTCTAAGAATCTTGCTCAATTCTCTTAGGATGGCCCTCATGATAGAAAGGTCCCTGAGTGATTCTACCACCTCTAGTCACAACTCTAAAAGAATGATCATTGTTCTTTCTAATCATCTCATTGAGAAAATCATTTTGTGCCTTAAGTACTTTTTCTACTTGAGTAGTTACCATGGAAGCATGTTTACTAATAAGCCTAAGGTCATTAACAGGTCTACTCATATAATCACCCAAGAGATCAAGCATGTAAGCATTATGTTTCAATTGTCTACTAACATAAGCATTGGCATTTTCTTGTTTAACAACAAGTTATCAAATTCATCCACGCATTGGCTAGCAGACTTGTTATAAGGAATATCATCTTCATCAAATCTACGAAGAGAATTCACCTCAACTACTCGTGTCTGGTTATCAAGATGATGTATTTCTTCAATAGGTGGTAGATTCTTAACATCTTCAGCTTTAATACCTTTTTCTTTCATAGATTTCTTTGCCTCTTGCATATATTCAGGACTGAGGAATATAATACCTCTTTTCTCCGGAGTTGGTTTTAGAGGTGGTTCGGGAATGGTCCATCCATTATCATTGCTCAATATATTATTCAATAGTAGTTCAGCTTGTTCAATAGTTCGTTCCGTGAAAACACAACCACCACAACTGTCTAGGTGGTACCTAGAAGCATTTGTTAGTCCATTATAAAAGATATCAAGTATTTCATTTTTCTTGAGAGGGTGATCAGGCAAAGTATTAAGTAACTGGAGAAGCCTCCCCAAGCTTGTGGGAGACTTTCTTCTTCAATCTGCACAGAGTTAAATATTTTCTGCAAGGCAACTTGGTTCTTATTATGGACAGGAAAATATTTTTTGGAGAAGTAAAATATCATATCCTGGGGACTACGCACACAACCAGGAGCAAGAGAATTAAACCATATCTTAGCATTAATGAGAACGGAAACAACTTAAGAATATAGTAATAATGAATTTTTTTCCTCAAGGGTAAATAGGGTGGCTATATTATTCAATTTAGTAAGGTGTGCCACAACAGTTTCAGATTCATAACCATGGGAAGGATCAGATTCTACCAAAGTAATTAACTCACGATCGACAGATAATTCATAATCCTTATCAGTAACAGAGATAGGTGAAGTAGCAAACTTGGGATCATATTGCATTCTAGCATTCAAAGATTTTTCCTTCCACTTGCATAGAAAATTCTTAAGATCATCTCTATCCATAGAAAAAAGAAAGTACCTAGCTACTTATCCTTCCTTAACATAATCCTTAGATATATTAGGCAATTCATATCTAGGAGAGCTAGGTCTAGCAGGTGCATCATAGTGTTCTGTTTCAATAATTTCATCACATTCATAAATATCATCAGTTTCAGCATTCACTCTAGCAATGTGTTCATCAAGAAATTCACCAAGTGGCACAATAGTATAAAGCAAAGTATCATCATAAGCATCATGCATAACAGAAGTAGCAACATCAATTACTTGCGACATATTAGATTCAATAGCACATGGTGGTGTCGCAAATTTACTCATAACAGAAGGTGAATCAAGTGAAGAGCTAGATGGCAGTTCCTTACCTGTCCTCGTAGTTAAGGGGTAGATCTTCGTTTTAGCATCTTTCAGATTATTCATAATGATCAGCAGATATAAATTCCAAGTGGCTTAGAGAATAGAGCTATTCTCCCCGGCAACGGCGCCACAAAAGGTCTTGATAACCCACAAGTATAGGGGATCGCAACGGTTTTCGAGGGTAGAGTATTCAACCCAAATTTATTGATTCGATACAAGGGGAGCTAAATAATATTCTCAATTATTAGCAGCTGAGTTGTCAATTCAACCACACATGAAAGACTTAATATGTGCAACAAAGTATTTAGTAGCAAAGTAGTATGTAAGTAACGGTAACGGTGGCAAACGTGGCAATAGCAGTTTTGTAGTGATTGTAACAATAGCAACGGAAAAGTAACTTAGCAAAGATTAATATGTGGAAATCTCGTAGGCAATGGATCAGTGATGGATAATTATGTCGGATGGCATTCATCGTGCAATAGTTATAACACAGGGCGATACAGAACTAGCTCCAATTCATCAATGTAATGTAGGCATGTATTCCATATATAGTCATACGTGCTTACGAAAAAGAACTTGCATGACATCTTTTGTCCTACCCTCCCGTGGCAGTGGGGTCCTAATGGAAACTAAGGGATATTAAGGCCTCCTTTTAATAGAGAACCGGACCAAAGCATTAGCACTTAGTGAATACATGAACTCCTCAAACTACGGTAATCATCGAAAAGAATCCCAATTATTGTCACTCCACGGGATGCGGATCATAACTCGTAATAGGTGTCTACAACTTGCAAGATAGGATCAAGAACACGTATATATTTATGAAAAATAATAGGTTCAGTTCTAAAATCATGGCTCTCGGGCCCTAGTGACAAGGATTAAGCATAGCAAAGTCATAGCAACATCAATCTCAGAACATAGTGGATACTAGGGATCAAAACCTAACAAAACTAACTCGATTACATGGTAAATCTCATCCAACCCATCACCGTCCGGCAAGCCTAGGATGGAATTACTCACGAACGGCGGAGAGCATCATGAAATTGGTGATGAAGGATGGTTGGTGATGACGACGGCGTCGATTTCCCCTCTCCGGAGCCCAAATCAGACTCCAGATGTGCCCTCCCGAGGAAGAATAGGAGGTGGCGGCGGCTCCTTATCGTAAATCGTGATGAACTATCCTCATTTACTTTTTCCTCCCCAAATAGGAATATATAGAAGTCGAAATGAGGTCGGAGGAGCCACACGGCCCCCACAAGAAAGGGGGCGCGCCCTTAGGGGGGGCGCGACCTGAAGGCTTGTGGTCACGTGGTGGCCCATCTCTAGTTAATTCTTTCGCCAATATTTTTGATTAATTCCAAAAATATTCTCCGTAAATCTTCAGGTCAGTGAGAGAACTTTTATTTCTGCACAAAAATAACACCAAGGCAATTCTGCTGAAAACAACGTCAGTCCTAGTTAGTTCCATTCGAATCATGCAAATTATAGACGAAAACAAGGGCAAAAGAGTTTGGAAAAGTAGATACATTGACAACGTATCACACATACATGGACATGGAAAAAATTAATGCATCACGAGAAAACAATACAAATGCATATAAACAACATCGCAAACCGAGTTACCAAAGGTTGCAAGGATTGGCTCAAACAAAATTAACAAAAGGCCATCATGGTGAAAATATCATGCACATCAACTTGCTCAAAAGACAAAAGTAACGCCGCAAATGAATTCCCTAGGTTTTTACCCCAAATTCATATAGCATAAGCCTATATTACAGTACAAAATCATGCCACAAATAACTTACACAAATTGCTATTCAACTTATAACCTAGGACATGCCAGATTTGGCATATGCCCAAACAGGACATTTCCAAATTCGGCAACCTGCCTTAAATAGCATACTTCCAACAACCAGGGAATAAAATAATATAAAATAAAATTCTCAGTGGTCCACTGAGAGCTTGACAAGTGGGACAACGGCCCACTCTCAGCACACACGATTCAATCACACACACGGGAAAAGGGGGGGCTCAGGGGGATTGAACCGAAGACCTCTCGGTTGGGCAACAAGGGCGCTACCAGTGCGCTACAAGTGGGGATTTGATAGAGAGGGGCTTCCGCTCCTCTTAAACAAACAAGATCATGGGTTCTTCCTCTTTAAACCAGAGAACACGGCGAGGACGCCGGCAAGCCCTCCGGCGACCATCGGGGCAACGAAACTATGGCGTGGTCACGGAATCCAAGGAGGGGGTTCTCCTCCCGCACCGAGCGGATACTGCAGGGCGAGCAGGGCTTATTTTTGAGCTCGAGCAGAAGCTCGGCTCGAGCCATGGCGCGGCGAGGCAAAACATGCAGGGCTAGTGTGCGCGCACGTTGCAAGGGAGCGTGGCAACTACACGTGACTAAGAGCATGGCTACGCACGCACTCTAAGGCACCCTACATGGAGGAGGTGGCACATGCGCTTTTATAAAGAAAAATTCAGAGAGGACTGTAGAGCATGGGGAGCAGGGTGAAGACACAACGACGGTGACGCCTACGGTGCACTTACCACGGGGGGAAAGGCACGGACGGAGGTGCTGCTCACCGAGGGCCCTCCTCGGCATGAATATTATGTCAGGGATGGTGCGAGTCCATGACAATGACACGAGGATATCCAGCGCACTCCTGATCCAGTTGCAGCTGACGAAGGAGAAGAAGATGACGTCGGGGAAGAGGACCTAGAGCTTACCCTTGACACCAAAACAGGACCGGGGCGACGACAAGGTGGTCGGGGCGAGATTGGCGACGCCTGCGTGGCTCCTCACACCAACGATGAGCTGAACACCCAACCAACCATGGATGTGGTCGAGGCTAGCAAGGGCAGGGCGAGGCGATGAGAGGTGGCGGTGATGCGGAGGAGGAAGAAAGGGAGAGGGGGAACCCTAGGGCACGGCTGGCTGCTTCTTTATAGGGTGGGGCGTGCACGAGGCTGTCCATCGTGGCCATCTGTAGCATCGTTGTGCCTTTTACTGTGAGAGAGAGAATCAGGGAGGGAGAAAGCAGGGGGGGTCTGTCGCTTCCAGTGGGGCCAGGACCTGTGCCTACGTGGAAAGGCAGCGGCGAGGAGGTTGTGACGTAGCTGCGCACGCTTGGCTCGCCCGCTCGTTGGCTGGCTCGCTGGGTGGCGGCTGGTTTGCTGGTTGGTTGGTTTTTTAGATGAAAGGTAGATTTAATAAAATGGCTAAGAAAAAGATGGTTCTAAAATAATAAATATCCTATATTAAACTCAAAAAAATAAGCAATGTTTTATAAAACACATTGGACATTTTTGAGAAGCAAAATCTTAAATGGCACTTAATTAAACCAAGCAAGGCATTGGGGTTTAACACAATGGACAGGGAGGTGCACAAGGCCAAGATTATTTTTTAAACCCATTCATAATATTTGAAAGCAGAGCAACATTTGTAAAAAAGGTGTTTGGCAAGCAAAAACTCACCACAATGCATAATTTTGCATAAAAGAGAGAGGGAGTTATTTTCAAGGAGTTTGAAGGAGAGAGTGCACACAAGAACATACCACTTGTTGCAAGCACAACATCACAACATCAACTACATTACATCACAACGTAAGCAACAACGAGAATAAAATAAAATGAATCCCATGATGATATGATGGTATGATGCAAGTGAATGTCATGGCATACAAGGTTAATCATGCAAATGTTACTTGGATGCACTTCGTTTATTACAACTCTCCCACACTACAAGAGGATCTCGCCTCAAGATCTAGGATTGAAAAACTCACGATATTCGGAACAAAGAAGATCCTCACGTCCCGGAGTGTCTTGTTTATTGGAATGGTGTGACCACTTAACTTTGAGGAATTCGAAAGACTTTTTGTGAGTCTTGCGCTTAGTCTCTTCAAAGCTACCACTTTCTTGTCTTGCATAAGAATACCACCAAGACCTAGTAAAGATGCATCACAGAAAACTTGGAATATCTTGGAATCATCAGGAGGAGTTAGAACCGGAGCTGAGGTGAGTTTCTCCTTGAGTGTATTGAAAGAAAAATCACACTCGGGAGTCCAGACATATTTTACGCTCTTTTGAAGAAGGTTGGACAGAGGCTCAGGAATCTTGGAGAAGTCCTCCATGAATCTTATGCAATAGCCTGTGAGCCCAAGAAAGCTTCGAAGTTGCTTAACATCTTAGGAGGCTCCCACTTTACAATGGCTTGAACCTTTTTAGGATCCACCTCCATGCCCTTGGCGGCGATGATATGCCCAAGGTATACCACTTCATTGAGCCAAAATTCACATTCGGAGAACTTCCCATAGAACCGATGATCTCTTAGCTTGTCAAGCACAAGTTGGAGATGTTCTACATGTTCTTCCTTAGTCTCGGAGAAGACTAGAATTTCATCAAGATACACCAAGACAAACTCATTCATGAATGGAGAGAATACATAGTTCATCATGCAAGAGAAAGTCAGAGAAGCATTTGCGAGACCAAAATACATCACTCTGTAATCATAAGAGCCAAAGCTTGTCGTGAAAGCAGTCTCAGAAATATCTACTTCACGAATACGGATTTGATGATAGCGCATTCGAAGATCGAGCTTAGAGAAAACCTTGGCCCCTTTCAATTGCTCAAATCACTCGTTGATGTTGGGAAGTGGATAATTGTTCCTGATTGTCTTCTTGTCCAATGCACGATAATCGATGCAAAGTTGGTCTGCGCCATCTTTATTCTTGACAAAAAGAACACCACAACCGCAAGGTGAAGAATTTGGTCTGATCAAACCCACATGTTCTTGTTCAACTAGCCGCTTCTTCAACTCTTTGAGCTCTTCAGGGCCAAGTTTATAAGGACAATTGCAAACTGGTTTAGTTTGATGCTCGACTTCAATCACAAACTCAACTGGCCGGTGAGGAGGTATTCCTGGCAATTCTTCTGGAAAGACATCTTTATATTCACACATGACAGGAACTTGAGATATAGTTGAGATTTCACCCTTCTCATTGAGAGAAAATAGAAAAATCGTGTCACTGTTGATGTCAGCTGTGTTTCCCTTGCAACGGCGCCAGAAATAGGCACGTTGTCGGGAAATTATCTTGACTTGCTCTTCCCCGGCAACGGCGCCAGAAATTGTCGTGTCGACGACACCAGGAATCCTTCAGCTGCGGCTACGCCTTAAGGGACTTCCTAGGCAAGTATGCAAAGGATCCCCCCATGGCCTGGGAGCCTTGCGTTGGTGTTCCCTCGAAGCGGAAAGGGTGATGTAGCACAGCGGTGGTAAGTATTTCCCTCAGTTTGAGAACCATGGTATCAATCCAGTGGAGGAGTATCTCAAGATCCTGCACAAACACAAAAGCTTGCTCCCAGCTCTATGAATGGGTTGTCAATCCCTTATAGATTGTTTGCCAAGTGAGAACTGAAAGTGACAAAGTAACAAAGCAAAGTAAAAGCGGAGGTGTAAACGATGGATGTGAATAGACTCGGGGGCCGTAGTATTTACTAGTGGCTTCTCTCATGAAAGCAAGTAGACGGTGGGTGAACAAATTACTGTCAAGCAATTGATAGAACCGCGCAAAGTCGTGACGATATCTATGCAATGATTATATCTATAGGCATCACGTCCAAAACAAGTAGACCGATATTGTCTGCATCTACTACTATTACTCCACACGTCGACCGTTATCCAACATGCATCTAGTGTATTAAGTCCATAAGAACACAGTAACGCCTTAAGCAAGATGACATGATGTAGAGGGATAATCTCAAACCAATGATAAAACCCCCATCTTTTTACCCTTGATGGCAACTACTTGATGTGTGCCTTGCTGCCCCTACTGTCACTGGGAAAGGTCACCACATGGTAGAACCCAAAACCAAGCACTTCTCCCATTGCAAGAATCATAGATCTAGTTGGCTAAACAAAACCCAAGACTTGGAGAGACTTACAAGGATATCAAATCATGCATATAAGAAATCAGCAAAGACTCAAATATATATCATAGATAATCTGATCACAAATCCACAATTCATCGAATCTCGACAAACACACCGCCAAAGAAGATTACATCGGATAGATCTCCATGAAGATCATGGATAACTTTGTATTGAAGATCCAAGAGAGAGAATAAGCCATCTAGCTACTAACTACGAACCCGTAGGTCTGAAGTGAACTACTCACGAGTCATTGGAGGGGCGATGATGATTATGAAGAATCCCTCCAACTCCAAAGTCCCCTCCGACAGGGTGCCGGGAAGGGTCTCCAGATGAGATCTTGCGGAAACGGAAACTTGCGGCGGCAGAAAAGTATTTTCGAGGCTCCCCTGATTTTTTGCGGAATATTTGGGAATATATAGGCCAAAGATCGAGGTCAGGGGGCGGCCAGGGAGGCCACAAGCCCTGCCACCGCCGCCTCCCGCCTGGTGGTGGAGTGGGGGCTTGTGCGCTCCCTGGAGCCTAAAGGCCCCCTGATCTTCTTCCGTTCGGGAAAAAATCATTTCGGGGTTTTTATTCCGTTTGGACTCCATTCCAAAATCAGATCTGAAAAGAGTCAAAAACACAGAAAAAACAGGAACTGGCACTTGGCACTGAATTAATAAGTTAGTCCCAAAAAGATATAAAAGGTACATAAAACATCCAAAGAAGACAAGATAACAGCGTGAAACCATCAAAAATTATATATACGTTTGAGACGTATCAAATGTCAGCAGCGAAAATGATGACATGTTCAGAAGGATGAGTCAATTTTATTTCTTTGGATGCACAATCGACAAAAGCCTTGTTAATCCCAAGAAAATCCATGCCAAGAATTAGATCAATATCGGAATTTCTAAGAACAATTGGACATGCTAGAAAAGAATAGTTGCCCAACTTGATAGAGACATCCGGAACAATGAAGCGAGAACTCATTTGCAATCCCCGTGAAACCACAGTTAACGGTCTAGGTAGTTCTTGACAACACAATTCTTGATTTGAAATAAACGGCCTAGAAATGAATGAATGTGATGCACCTGTATCGAACAAGACTTTTGCAGGAATTGAATTAACTAAGAGGTTACCGTTGATCACTTCTCACGACTCTTTTGCTTGGGCAGCATTCACATTGTTCAACCTTACATACTTGGGATTATGCTTCGCAATAGCATTGCGTGGGGGGCTTGATTGGACGAGGATGCGAAACACGTCGCTGGTTGGTACACTTGTTGGTGTAGGGACCCTTTTGACCACACTTGTGGCAAGTCACCTCTCAGAGCAGGCGGAAGTGAGCTGGAGGGGCTCCTGCGTAGGCTCCTAAGGCTTCTGCTGGAATTGTGGGTTGGGTGGGTGGTCAAATCCACGACCACCATTGTGCTTTTGCTGCCTAGGAGGACCAGGAGGAACCCAATACTTCTGCTGCTTAAGCAGAATCTAAGATGAGGATGAAGACACATGAGAGTCTTTGAACCACTTCCTTGAATTCTCGACACTGAGCAGAGCCAATTCAACCTTAAGAGACAAGTTATTGATCTGATAAAACTCATGGGCTCGTGCAGGGCAAGAGGAAGCTGCACATCGTCCTTGAGACCACCTCTGAACTGATAAATCTTGCACTTCTCATCAGGAACATACTGCTTAGCATAGAGGGCAAGGTTCTGGAAGTCGATGTCATACTAATAGACACACGAGCTTCATTTCTTCAGGTTTCTAAACTTCTCACGCATTCCATGGGCAAAGCTTGAAGGAATATGATGATCTCTGAAGTCGCGGCAAAATCCAACTCAACTGATCAAACGGCCACCTTGATTTGCTGCCACCATAGTGTTGACTCGCCTTTCAGCTGGAAAGTAGCAAACTTCACATAGTCCTTAGGCCTGACATTGCTACACTCAAAATGCTTGTTCATGTCATGGAGCCAATTGTCCGCATCGACAGGCTGATCACAACAGGTGAATGACTTGGGTTGATTTGCAAGGAACTTATTGAGAGAAGCAAACTGCGGCTGGTTGTTGAAATTCCATTGCTAACCTTGATTCCTTTCGTGTATCATCTGAAGCAACATGTGTGTATTCGCATTGGTCACAACCATCAAAGCTTGCCACGCCTCCTTAGGAGGAAGAGGCGGTGGTGGAGGGTCTCACAGCTCCCCATCACGACCCGGATTCTGGCGAGTTGCTGGAGCCATTCTGGAGATGGACATGAATATTAGATCATACATGAAAAGATGAAGCTGATAAACTGAATCAAAGGCTTGAAATATTGCAACATGTAGTCTTTGCAATTTGCATTCAAATTAGGATTAGTAAGAACACTTTCACAAATTAGTGACGACATCATTAGATTCTAAAGCCACTTGCAATTGACAAGTTTTGAGCTAAGAGTTACTCGAAACAAGTATATATCCCTACATACATTCGATGAAATTATTTTGCTAGGTGACTACTTGAATTCCCACATGAGAATTTCCAAAATCTTTCTTGGTTATGCTACCAGGTTGCGGCTCCACGAACCTACTCAATGTAATCAGCTGCATGACCTTTCCTCCAATTGTCAACACATATACAAGAAGTTCCCCAAACTCATCTATCTCATACCTTCAAAACAAAAAACAATATAAGACCTGGTAGATCATCAAAGCTATCTCCACCAGTACCGGGGAAAAGTCACGACACTATTTTCCACCAAGCAAAGTATTGAAGCGTTTTGGTGTCCGCGTCTTGAGATACTAAGGAAACTAAACGATAGTGATTTGTCGAAAACCCCTTGCTCCTCTTCTCGTCAAAAATAGGTGGCACCAACAAAACTCCATCACATCTGCATAATATAGATTCTAAAATACCCATGTGATCCTAAAAAAATTGAGCGAGAAGAGGGGTAGAATTATAATTCTTAAGTATTAATTCCTCACCACATTAGAGAAGAGGAGTAAAAAGAATCCTACTCTCCTATATAACTAGACTCAAAATATTTTTTTCACTAGACTCGACTCGGCCAAGTTTGATCAAGCAAAGGCTCCTATGGTTGTATGGCTCTGATTACTAACTTCTAATGTCAAAGATGAGGCGCTATCTGTATTTGGGGATGAGGCCTTAATATGGATAGAGACGCATCTCGGTGTTTCTAAACTATAGAACTCATTGCAGATACATTTAAAGAGGAGATGAGTATATGAGTTGGCTTACCTTCGCCACATGCTAAATTACAAGTCATACAACACTTATTCAAACATCCAAGAGACCGGGTCCGACTACGGATGAGATCAAACGGTAAAAGAAATGAAGCCTATCTCTCTATCCCAGGAGATGACCAAGGCCCTTCTAATCGTCTAGGTTGGTTACTTACATGTGTCAGCTCTCCTCATCATACTCCCACTGGAGTTGTGAGCATCATGTGCATCAAGATCTATGGTACCTTAACCTGTGGTGTTGTAGTAATCTATGAGCCGCGGGGACTCAACAATATCGTGACCAAGATATCGGGACTAATTAAGTTATTTGGGTAACACAAGGTTAAGTGGTGAGGTTGCACCGACGCTAAGCATTATTTGGTGGCTAACTTACGATTCAACATTGAGATGAGAATCTATGCAAGTCAGCCGTAAATTAATTATGATCAAGAAGTGATACTGAACATCTTCTTACGTCAAACAAAAGCCCACTATGTTCTCCTTCCAAACTCCGTTGAGAAGGTCACAGTTATGCATACAGTTGATTCAGTTTTATTAAGTTTACATCAAGTTTCCTATAACCGGATGTTAAATAATTTTCCACGTTGACACATAACTGCGGGTACGTCTTTCTAAAAGATTTAACCCTACATGGGTAATCTAACTAGTCCATCACAGACTATCACAAGTTGCCGTGGAGAGAAAACCTCAAAGTTGAGGTAGCCCGAGGTGTCCTCGATATCCTAGCGCACAAGATATATCGAGAAGGGTAAAAAAATCCAGAAAGACCGCCAGACGTGTCGACGAATCCGATAAGAGTCGCGTATCTCGGTTTGTCCAAACTTCTGGTAGGCCAATCGCAGTGTTGCCCCTCGCGGCCACCGACGGTTTACAGTTTGGACCCACACACATGAGGAGCATGGGGGTTGATTAATTATCCACAGGGTAGCTATGCCCTATGCATTTTTAAGTTGTTTAGCAAATGGAATACTAAAGTTGGGTCTTGCCAGGTGAGTTTTACACCAAAACGATTTATCAAGTGGGTCCCCAAAACAACCCCAAGTGTGTTAGGAGCGCTCAATATGGAACATAACACCGGTAACCGGAACTAGGATGGAAAAAGCGCAACAAAACAACAAGCAAAAGGCCAAGCCTTCTGCCTTTTACCAATTATATATGTGCATTAAATTAAATAGCAATAATAAGCTGATATCCCAAATATCCATGTTAGCACATGGATCACCATGCACCTACAAGTAGCAATGCTATAAGAAGGGTTAAGCAAGTGCTAACTTAGATAAACAGTGTTTGCTAGGAAGTGGAGGGGTTAAAGGTTTATCAGGGCATTTTGGGAGGCTTAACATTCATGTGGTAGGCAGCGGTAATTAACAATAGAAACGAGGCAACTAAGCATAACAAAATTAGAAATGATATCAAGGTCAACGATCATCTTGTCTCGCACTTCTTGTAGGGAATAAAACTATTTCTCTCGTGGAACATTCTAAACAGGATCCTCGTACTTGAACTCAACACTCGACACTACCAAGGAAAATAAACATCCAACAACACACAACCCACGCACAATGCTCAAAACAACATGATGCATGAGTATGGTGTGGATGAAACATCGCAATGCTACACTAGTCTTCTTTCTCATGCAATACTTTTTTTTATCATTCTTTACAGAACGTGAAGATTAATTATTTGGACATGCATGAACGTGGCAAAAAATAATGCATCACGACAAAATGATACAAATATATACAAAGAACATCGCAAACCGAGTTACGGATCTCTCGTGACTCTCACGACAAAGTACGGAATAAATGTCACACCCTCTTTTCA